>NW_008678882.1:364-18186 GCF_000695815.1 Acanthisitta chloris
CCCCGGGTTAGCCACAACTGTGCCTTAGCTTTTCTGACTGTCTCTCTACCTTCTCTTACAGCTTCTCTGCATTTTTTCCAGTCCATTTGTCCTTCCTTCCACCTCCTGAAGGCCTTTTTCTTTTCCCCTGAGTTTCCTCAGCACTTCCTTATTCATCCATGGGGGCCTTCTGGCATTTTTGCCCCATTTCCTCCATGTCTGGGTGCATTGGTCCTGAGCTTGGAGTAGTAGATCCTTGAATATCAGCCATCAGTCTTGGGCCCCTCTTCCAGGACTTCATCCCAGGGGATGCTCTGCCAAGAAGGTCCTTGAAGAGGCCAAAGTCTACTGTCCTGAAGTCCAGGGCAGTGATCTTGCTGTGCACCTTCCTCACTGCCCTGATGATCTCAAACTCCACCATCTCGTGGTTGCTACAGCCAAGGCTACCTTGGAGCACCATGTTCTTCACCAACTCCTCCCTGTTGGTGAGCACAAGGTCCAGCACAGCTCCTCTCCTTGTTGGTTTCTCTATGTTCTGTGTAAGGAATTTATTAACACATTTAAGGAACCTCTGGGATTGCTTATGCACCACCATGTTGCTGTCCCAACAGATACCAGGATGATTGAAATCCCCCATGAGAACTAGGGCTTGAGAGCTTGGGCTAATCACATCTGTCTACAGAGGTCTTCATCCATACCCTCCTTTTGATCAGGTGGCCTGTAGCAGACCCCCACTGTAACATCCCCTGCTCCAACCCTGCCCTTAATCTTGACCCACAGACTCGACTCATCTATCTCTAGGCTGAGCTCCACACTTTCCAGTTGTTCATTGACATATAGGGCTACTCCTCCTCATCTCCCCAGCCTGTCTTTCCTGTAAAGCCTAAACCCTTGTATTCCAACACTCTAGTCGTAGGAGCCATCCCACCACGTCTCTGTGATACCCACAATGTCCTATCTACACAGGCGCAGAAATGTCTCTAGTTCTTCTTGTTTATTGCCCATACTACATGCATTTGTGAAGAGACATTTGAGCTGGGCACCGGATGAACCCAGCACGCTGGCTGGAGTCTCACCAGTTGCATTGCTCTGTTCTGGGCATCCATTATAGGGAGTGGCATTCAACTGGCAGGATCGGGATGAGTAGGTGTCCCCCTCCCCCAATGAATCTAGTTTAAAGCTGTCTCTACAAGTTTCGCAAGCCCCTGAGAAAAGACACTTTTCCCCTTTTCCCCTTTTTTGTCAAGTGCCCCCCATCAGGCCCGGTCAGACCAGGCTTGCCTGCGTGTACCCCAAGGTCAGAGTACCCAAAGCCTTGACTGTGGCACCATTGTTTCAGCCAACTATTGACCCTCCTAGTTTTTCTGGCCATCTCATAGCCCTTGCCTCGGACCACACAGGTGGATGGAAAGATGACTTGGGTACCAGAGTCCTTGGCCATCTCTCCCAGGCTTCTGTAATCTTTCCTAATGTTTTTTATGCTTCTGTTGGCTACGTCAGTGGCTCCCACATGGAATATTAATAGTGGGTAGTAGTCATCAGGTTTGACAATGCTCAGCAGTCTCTAACATTTCTGATTTGCACTCCCAAGAGACAACACAATTCCCTCGAGAACAGGTCAGGCCGACAGATGAGTGCTTCCATGCCTGTCAAGGTCGAGTCCCCCTACCTACTATCACCTGCCTCCTTTTCTTAGTTGAGCTTGTTTTGATTTTCTCTGTCTGTGGGGCAGGTTGTGGTACCAATCTAACCAGCTGATTAACTGGTACCGATCTAGCCAATTTGTTTTTTCCAAACCAAAATAGAGGCATTCTGACAAGCATCAAAATTCTGGTTTGTGTTTAGGCTTTGATTTACCCAGACAGCAGAGTTTTGTGTCCAGTGTGTAAACAGAGTGTGAATTGTGTTGTTTGGGGAGTGGATATGTAGTCTCTTACAATCCTAATTGGAATGTAAGCACAGCCAGAACGTTTGTGTCAATATGAGTGCATGTAAAGGTGGTACACTCAAATGAGGTGGCTCAGCAGAAGACAGCTGACTTACCACATGGTTCCATGATGCTATTGTAGCAGGCAGCTCAGAGAACAAGTTTGTTTTATATGGGGTTGGGAGGAGGAATAGAGGAAGATTGGTTGGTTTGCTAGGCCTTCAGAGTGACATCTGCATTAAAGCCTTTCAAATAGTTTGAAATACTTATATTTGATATGCTCGAACTAAATACTAGGGTTTTGTGTAATACTAGTAATACAAACTTGTTCAGTTTTCATAGTTCTGTTTGGACTATTTCACAGATATTCCTAGAAAGGTAAACCCTCAGACTTGTTACAGGCTGCTAGTCTACGGCTGGGCCATGAGACACCCATCCCTGATTTATTCTTAAATAGGGCTGGTTATAAAGCAGTAACAGTTCTCTAAAAATTGCAGTAGTCTAACCAATTCACTATTCTATTTTTAGCATGTTCCTAGAAGCAATTGAAAGCTTCCTATCAAAAAATAAGATCTGTAAAGTTGTTTATTGCATCTACTTCAACATGTACAAATTGCTATCTTTAAATCCCACATGATAATTAATTGTCAAAGATGGTAAGAACTCACAATTTGAGCCATTAAGCTTTGCCCTCCCTTACTTACCCTGTTTGCTCTTTCACTAGTTTTACAGTTCTTGAGTATTAAGATGTTTTCATAAACTATAGAGCTGTGATCTTGTCTAGTACTCATCAACAGGGGAGGTAGTTACAATTATTGTCTCAGTACTCATGACTTTATAATGCATTTTACTAATCCTGTAAATGCAATTATTTGAGGCGAAAAAACATATGCAAGTCTTCCTTTTGAATAAGATTACAACTCCATACCTATAATTAAGGAGCAGTTTGGTTTCTCTCTTTACCCATGTAGTGTCCTATTTGCATTGTAGTCAAATGTTTTTCTTCAAATACCAAGTGCAGTAAAATTCCAAGTGTGAAAGAGGAATGTACCTCTTCATGGAAGAGCTTTACTTGTATTCTTTTGGTCACTTTTAGAAGGAAAATTTTGGAAGTGCTATTGCACACTCAAGAGATGTGGGGTTTACAACATGAATGGGGTGGGGGAGAGCTTGTGTGGAAGTGCTGTTTGACATGACTTATCAGTCTGTGCAGAACAGTTTCTCATGATGCCTTTTTAAATGCCTGTTTTGATTAGATCACAAGGTATATATTTGGCACAAGCGGAGTGAGCTGCCAATTGCGGAGTTGACAGGGCACACACGTACAGTTAACTGTGTGAGCTGGAACCCGCAGATTCCATCCATGATGGCCAGCGCCTCTGACGATGGCACTGTTAGAATATGGGGACCAGCGCCTTTCGTAGACAACCAGGATATTGAAGGTAAAGAACTGGGTGTGTTTACTAAAAAAGTTACAGATTTCTGAGGTTTTGTAATGTATGGCTGTTGATTTTTATCTAACTGGTTTGTGTTTGTGGAATAAAAAGGAAGCAACTGGTATTTCCAAAATAACATTCCCTGACATTCCCTGTAGAAAACTGTGGTGTCACTAAGACCTCGGTGCTATTAGTTTATATATGCAGACTTTGTAAAAATCTTGCCTTCGAGACTTGAGGTTTAATAAAATACAGTGTTGTTAAAATTTAAACAATGCATTCTAACTGCGCTGCAAACTGAATAATTGTATCACAATGCTTACAAAAGGAGTCTCCAAAGTCTGGAGAGTGTGAAGATTCCCCCAGGAAAATCTGTGCAAAATTGATTCTTCACTAGCCAGCAGCAATCATGTGTCCAGGGGAGAGGCACAATGCTTCTTTTTTTCCCCTGCTAAAATGTGCATGTGTTTCCAACCCTTCCTGCCTCCCCCAGAGTGGTTAACGAGATGGCCACTGGGAGTTGTTCTATAGTTCATATGCTTCTCTTATTACATACTCCACCTTGTAGTAAGAATTTACAGTAGACAGCATATCCTATTGCCACAGGACCTCATGAATATTGAGTGTGGATATAAGTTCAAGGGGAACCTGGGCAAAGTAATCAAAGAGAAATCCATTAAATGCTACTTGAGAAGTAAACGCCTCTAGTTCAGAATGTCCCTCAGGTAAAAATGGCTGAAAGTTGGAAAGATATTGGGAGGAAGAATTGCCTCTTGTCCCTGCTCCTGTGCTTTCTGACACATCTGCTTCTAGTCTGGGGATAGGTGGACAGCCTGGCTAGTCTGTAACACTTGGAACACGCCCATAAGTGGTTTTACTCATGGTTTTGTTTGTTTGCTTTCTTCAGTTAGCTGCTGGCTCACTCTTTCTTAGTTCCTTCAGAAAAATGAACTAGTAAGTGCTATAGAAATCAAAACAACAGGAAATGGATTTCTTGCAGCAGTGCTTCTGCAAGAGGTGCATGGAATAAGACCTAACAACTTGAGAATCTCAAATGATGACAGGACAGCTTTGTAATCACCACACTTCCCTAGAACTCAAATGTAAATGTGTCTTACTGCTTTTTGCAATAGATGCTATTTGAGTTACCCACACCTGACATGCTAAATTAATTTTGAAATTAATATGAATAATTGCATCTAAACCATGTAGTTTTTAGCATGGAATTTAGTTACAGTATAAGATCCACTAGCTAATGTTCAGTAAAATTTATGTAAGCACTCTGTATTAATTACCTTATAGTAGAAATATTGACTATTGCTGAGATCTTCAAGATGTGATTTCTTTCTCTCTGTTTTTGTTTTTGCTCAGAGGAATGCAGTAGCATGGATAGTTGATGGCGAATTTGGAGCAGACCACTTCAGTACAACTTAATTAGTCGTATTTTAAATGGCTTGGGATTTGGTGCAAACAAACATGATTGATAGCTGGACAGACATGCTCGTCATGAAAAAGAACCATTTCTGAAGCCCAGTTGGGGCCAAACATTTACCACCTCGCTTCATAGTAACCAGTCGAGATGAAGCACATCCTTAGAACGTTGTTGGACACCGTGTTGAAATTACACACACACACACACCCCCATCGGTTGTGAAGAACTGTGCTACATTCAGGCTAACCATTGAACTCAGTATATATATTTTTCCCTCCTGCCTTTTTTTCTGGCAGGCTACTGTTCTTGTTGCTCTTCTGTGTAATGAAGCTTAAATGCTTGTTTGGAACACTTTATTTAACAGTTTAGAAGGTTTGATAGAAAGAGTGCTTTAGTCTGAAGAGTATACATTGGATAGGAAAGTATTTCCTTCTCTTGTTTCTCAAGTCTCTCTCCGCCTTACTTAGCTTGAGATCTTTGCAGCTTGGTTCATGGATTCTAGCCTTGCCCATTGTGCAGTATATATATAAATTGAGATGATAAAAACCAATGAACTATGTCAAAAGCACTCTCAGTATCACATTTGACAAAAGTTTTTGTACTTTTCACATAGCTCGTTGCCCTGCAAAGGGGTTAACAGCACAATTTTTTAAAAATAAATTATTTATAGGATTAAAATGACTTCATTTGTATACATTCGGAATTAAAACAATGCAAGAAGTGTCATGAAACACGGTATCACTGATGCTTTTCTGGTGTCTTGAGACCCAATCAAAAGCAGTGGCTGGAAAGAGCTTTATGTAGGCAGTGAAGCTTGTTTTAGATGGAGGAACTCGCTGTCCATCTTAACAGATAAACTGTATTATTTAGGGGAAAAAAAAGGCATTCAGACTGTACCACCAGACTAAGAGTTTGAACAAGAAAATGTCTTTCTGGGTTTTTTTTTTAATTACATAAATATATGCAACAAAGCTGGTGTAAAAGGTAGACTATACTTCGAGGGAAGAATGTGTTGAAAGGGTTCTTTCTTCACAAAGTCAACATTTTGTATGAGTAATTAACATACAAATCATAATTAAACACTTGTATGACAATGGAAATTTTTCTTTATTTGATAAACAAAGGTGTATAAATTCCTTGTTGAGAATATACTTTTAATTTTGCTCATTTAAATGCCTATCCCAGACCTTGTTGCAAGCTGGTGCTGTGAACATGTTGACACATCTAGGAATAGTTCCATTAATGTCATGTGTTAGGAAAAAAAAGACATAATTTAAGTATTCTTTTTGACATAAACAGATGGCCTGGCATCTCTGTGCTTCTGCACCACACACAAATTCATTATGGGATGGCAGTGGATTCCCTTTTGCTTTGGGTGTAAAGGTAGTGTCAGTACTGCTGTGAAGTAAAGAAAGTTGCAGGGAAGGCCATGCCACCAGGAGTCATGTGAACAGAAGTGTGGACTTCATCCTCTAATGAGAGAATAATCTAGTGTTTATTAGTCATGTGTGGAAGAAGGGTGTGGGAAGGTTTGCTGGAATTCTTGGGAGGAGAAGGGTAGTCACTTTGGTGAATGGGAATGTGGTGTTTCCCAGAAAAACAAAGTGAAGATTAGCAGGTTAGATTTTTTTTTCTTTTTAGATTCCAGCCCTCAGGTGGTGGGTGGTTTTTTTGCCTTGTGTGCAAACATAAAGAACTTAAAGATGAGTTAAGATTCTGATACTTTGAGACTAGCCCTGAATCTGACATACTAGTCTTCTAGTACTTTGAGAGTCAAGTAGGAACTCAACATTCTTACCTTCAGTCTAGTACCTTGGTCTTAAAATTAAGGAGAATTCTTGATAGCAATTACTGTTCCACAGCACTGGGAACACATGTGTAAACTTAAGACTACAAATCAGTTCCTTCTTCCATTAATTACTTCTGGAAGAAGCTCTTTGTTTCTCTTCCAGTTTCAGACAGTGTAAGATTAGTCAGGCTTGTTCCTCTGGCATCAGTGTTGCAGGAAAAGAGGCAAGGTCAAATTTGTGTAAGCTAAATCTTTGGAGTTTAAATAAAAATTGATCACCTAAATGTTAAACAGTGTTTTACATGTTCCAAACATGGTATAATTCATAACCAGTGCCAGTATGTGGATCTTGTCTTACTCTGGAACTTAGGTTTTCAAACCAGACATTCCATGTTCTGGCACTACTTGCTTAGATCTCATACTCATGGGAATAAAATGGGAGCTTTAGGCAGGGGGTGAAGGCTGGATCAAATCTCAGGTGTAAAGTCTCATGTGCTTCAACAGGCATTTTTCATGTGGTGGTCAGAACTAACCAGAGTGAGACTCCTTACCCGGAACGAGCTGTGTGGGGGTATGTGTATGGGCTGATGCCTGCTTTCCACTGCAATGCAATTACAAATTTAAACCTAGTACTTATCCAAAATACTGCCTCTCCATTCTGGGGCTTCTCTTCTGGACTTGGTTTGTACCTGTAAAGTACACTTCAGGTATTCAGAAGCAGTGTTAGGGGGAAGCATGTGTTTGCTATCTCTCCTTTAGTGTCATGGTGCAGCCATGCCATGTAAAGGAAAGCTTCAAGCAGGTGGCACTGCTTCCAGAGTGTCTCAGTCACAGCGTGTTGCATTGCTGTCTGCGTCTCACAGGTGATGAGCACAGATGAGAGAAAGGTGAGACTAATCTCCATTTTGCCACACGACTCACTCCCACAGTAAACTACCATTATAGCTGTAGCAGCAATGACTGCCATTCCAACCTAGAGATGAAAGAGGAGTTTAAACTATTTCTAACATGCCACATTCACAATATGTGAATTAAAAAGTACCAGTACTTTTTGTGCACAGACTAAGAATGAGACTGGGGTGGGGTGGGGGGAAATAACCCAAATAAATTTGCTCATTTGCAACATGTTGATTTCCATGTGCTTAAAAATGTTCATAGGCTGGAGTCTAAGGCTGGAACAAGTACACACCCAAAATAAATTACTGTATTTCTAGTCAACAGGCCTGTGGTTTTAGAGAGGAAAATACTGTAAGTGTGTACTCATAAATTTCTCCGGTCAGCTGTTGGCTTAAAATATTCACAGTAACCACAGGTTATTATCAAGGCAGATCTTAAAAAAAAATGCTGAAGCATTTGATTATCTGAATGTCCTTTAGCTGTTCAGGTAAGTAATTTTCAAGGCACAATGGAGCACAAAAGGGAAAATGGTAGCTCTGTTCTTGTTTGGGAGGGGAGGGTAGTGGGAGAAATGACACTTTTGTTTTTAAATTCCCTCTGTCTTTCCTAAAGTTCTCCAACTTTAAAGTTAACTTCTCTTTATGATTGGAACAAAGATGCAAGATAGAAATCTGTCCAGATCTTGCCAGTTACTTCTCAACTTGGCTTCAAACAGGTAATGTTTAATAAAACTCCGTATGCTGTTGGGAGTTTGTGTCTAGTTGTGTACTTCTACACTGCTAAGTGATACTCCCACCCCAAATCAGTTTTAAAGGCAGGAAACCAGGACTCATACAATTAGCTGTAGCTCGAGGGGACATGTTGTAGCCCCAAATGAGGGAGGCAGGGAAAGAAGAATGGACACAAAAAGCAGGATTTACTGACCAACAGACAAACTACTGTAATTCAAGGGGAAGGAGGAAAAATGCACTTTCAATAGTTTGACCATATTTTTAGCTACAAAATACACTTGTATCTAATTAATTTTTTGAGACAGCTATTAAGAGGAACACCCATCCCATAAATGGCTAATCCTCCTTTTGACCTCCTCGTATCTTTGCCACATTGGCTTAAGTCCATTTTCAGCTGCCCTGCATAATTTTGAAAACTACTACTTTCACAATGTTTAGAAAGAAAAATCATTAACTGAAACTTTTTTTAAACATGATGAACTTAATTGAAGTGTGCAGTGTTGAACTACTGCTGCAGTAGCTGCCTCTAGTTGTTGAAATAAACTGTAGACAAGTTTTCTATTAATCCAGATAATCTGGATTCAGTAAAACATCTGTGAGAGTGTTCCTCCCATCTGGTATGAATGTGTGTGTGCATGTGTTCCATGAACAGTCAGAGAACCAAATGTTCTAGGTACTTGTCATGTTTTATTGCATACTTTAAGTCGTGTGTATGTGAAGTGTCCTTTGACCAGAAGGTTTTGGTTAATATTACTATATTTTTATAAATTTGAAATTCATTGTGCCCCATCTTTTTTCTTAAACATTTCTTCATTCTTAGGGTATATGTGCTAGATTTGAAATTTAACATTTTTAGGCACAGATGGAAAAAGTTATTGGCTCCTTAAAAACATATGGGACAAAATGGATCCTCAAAGCATGTATGTACTTACAAACCAAGCTGTAGAGATCAAGAAACTTTATTGTTGATCTCAAGATTTCTAAATTGTCAAGATTTATATGGAGTTGTGGTGGAACTAGTTAACACTTAGAGCTTTTGGTATGTAATGACTATTTGCTATGGACTGATATTAAGTGTTTCAAAGGATTGCATTCTTAAACTTTCTGGATTTTTGTTACTCTCCTCGGATATTATTAAGTTAGTTAAAAATTTATTTGCTATATTACATTAAAAACATAAGAACTTTGGGTCTCGTATTTATTTTCACTTGTTTTACTAATTATTTACAGAACACCATTTTAACTTTTTTATTTTATAAATGTGTAGTATTTTAAACATATCTTTAAAATTGTTCAATTGGGACTACATTAACTTCTGATTTGTTTTTATTAGGATTTTTAAAAAAGAAAAATACACTTTTTCCATGTTGGTGCACAGCACTTAACAGAAATGTTTGTATTCCCTTCTTTCAATTCAATAAACAATAAATAACTGGAATGAATAGTACTTAGTTTCCCTAACTTCACTTATTTGACTGACTTGGATGTTGATTTCTTGATCATTAATTCCAGATTTTTTCCATGTTTGTAGTCTTTCACTTCCTCGCTAGGAGGATGAAGTTGTGGCAGTTTAGCTGAAGATGAGTTCCCTCAGTGGTGTGTGCAGGCTCCAGCATTTGATGTTGGGCTCTAACCTACCTCGTGCTTGTGTTTTCACATCTGCTCCTTTGAGGCTCTGTGAAATCCATGATTCCTCAATGCTGGAACTCGCTTAAATCAAAGGTGTGGATTGCTTTAGGTGATGGGTGGGTTTTGTGGGTTTTTTTGATACTTATTAAGGAAGTGCTCCAAAGGTACTTATGTCTCCTGCCTTTGTTCCCTCCAGCTAACTCCATGTTTTTGTCCCTTCTCCCTGTGCCTTTAAACAGAACCTCATCTTTGTCCTGCATTATTCAGCTCTAGCTAACATTCTGTTAAACAAAAAGTTGTGCCTGAATTTGCACTCCCTGCAGCTTTTCCAGACTCAAACTTTTTTGCATTCAACATTTTAATTATTTGAGCTTATGTATTGAGTAGACAAGGTCTTTACTCCCTCTAGTAGCACCTTTATATTAGCTTTATACCCTTCCTTGCAGTTTATGCAATGTCTAAGTGTGGCTTAACTACAGCTGCCAACAGAAGGGGCATGCCTTATTCCTCTCCATGTGCTGCTTTCCCTGGGTACTGGTATTTGCAGGAGGGTTATTGGATTGCAGACCCACTTAAAACATAAAATACAGCAGATGAAGGAAGTTACTAACAAACCTAACCAAAAAACTGTGCTTTATCTGCCATCCTGTGTCTGTCTTTCAGGTATATGAATTCTATAGGCCTGAGACATTTCAGTGTTTGACAGGTGTAAAATTAACTGTTGTGGTTTTGGTTTTGTTATTTTTTTAATCCTTCAGATGATTTAAAAGAAATTATATAAGGAACCTGAGAGCAGATATGCATTTCAGAATGAGCTTAAATCCAAACTCTGCCTGAGGTAGGGTAATTTTTACACCTTGGCTTATGCTTTTGGTGCTGCCTGGCACACCTCTCTCTGTGTCTCGCACATGCTTAGGCTGTCAACTCATCACAGAAAGATGGCAGTCCCAGTTGTCTCATCATTTTAAAAGACCTGTAATGCTATGTAGAGTAACCATGGAGGTTTGTGTGCCTGTAGTGTTCCTGTAAAAGATAAGGTGGTTAATATACTGGTAACTGCATGGTGGTTCATATATATAGCCTAAATTTTCCTATTGCTACCTCCAAACTCATTGTTAATGTATCCTTAGAGGTAAAATTGGTCTTTTCTTAGCATTTGTACAAAATCCTAGAGAGCTTCTTGTGGGGAAAAAGAATTAGAATAAAGCTATGACAATCCTGAACATATAAAGATTTGCTTTTATGGACTTACCAGGGTTTTGGGCTGATTGTTAACCTGCAGGTAGAATTGTTATTAGGGCTACTGCTCATACTACTGATATGCTATGTTTCCTAATACAGAGCTACTTTAGGATAAAACAGGAATGTACTAGGATGAGGCAGCAAGTATATTCTTCAATAAATCATACGCAATAACCAACAGTCTGTAACTGGACTGATTAATTAGGGTACATTGTACATATTCTAACTAAAACCCTCCATCCCAAGTGCAGAACTCTTAACAGCTATCTAATCCCTCTGAAAACTGATGAATGACTATGATCCTTGCAAGCTGACCAAGCTGGAGACTGGGGGTGAGGAAAAGAGTTCAATAACCTTGGTTAAAAGCTGAAATCCCTGCAGGCCACCTCCAGATTTATTTTCATGGATTAAGAGCTTTTTTGATATCAAAGCTAATCATCTGAAGGATAAACTAATGATTTTCTCATGAAGTTACACTTGGATACCTCAGTTCTAAAGGGAAATAAAGTCTGGTGAACGAATAGGAAGGAATCTGTGTTTCTCACACTGATTCATAGTGAGAGTTAGGTGAAACTTTATCTAAAATCTAGAAATCTAGAATTTCTAACTGTCTTGAATTCTGTATAATAAGTTTGGATTTAAGTTATCCCTGATGGAGACCCAGAAAATTGGGAGTTTATTTTGATTTTTACTACCATAAAATTTGTGTTCTGTACATCTCCTGTGAGATAGATGACTGTAGGACCCCTATTTCCAGCTAAAGAACCATGGTTTTAGGAATTTCAAATGCATTTTTACTGTTACTGACACTGAGTTCTGTGTAGTTCTCTGAGGCAGGAAATTACCCTGTACAGTAAGGAAGGCTTCAAAATTACCAGTATAACTACTCAGCAGAATTGCTGAGGTTTTTACAACTACTATAATCAGTTGTTAGATATAAATGAACAGAGACTTTGTCTGTTAAAAAATTGACATGGGAACTTTGCATTCATATAGATTGTTTGATATTTGACAGCCACCACATAGAAAACGTATCTGTAACTTTTATTGGTCTACCATGGTTAATAATTCACTCTTGAGGAAGGAAGTTGGGAGGAACCCACAATAACATTCCTCTAGGTCAGACCAAATGTGCTATCCCCATGGGTTTTTTTCTCCAGGTGTATTGTTGTTTTCCCTTATTCTCTGTCCTGCTCCTACCTCTGAAGAAACACCTCCTCAATAGAGGATAGAAACTTTTCATAGTGAGTGATAAAGTTTACCAATTCCATTAGGGGAGTGAGTCTGCTCTATCCAATGTCATCGCTGCAATTCCAAAGTGCTAGTAGTTAGAAATCATCAGGGACAATGTATCATACAAACATTTTCATTATTAATAAAGCTCTTACTTCAAACTCTTCTCTTTAGAGTAAGATATAAAGCTGCTACTTTAAGTGATGGACTTACAAATAAATTTTCCTGTTTCTCAGTGTGAAAGGACATTAGTGAAATGTATCTACTGTCAGCACTACAGCAAGGACCTGACTTAAGCAGCTTACTCACACAGCCCTACCACGACACAGGTAGCACCCAAAATATGTTAAAAATAATTGCCTGCCATATAAGCTCATGCAAAAGTTCATGACTTTCTACTCTTTTAAAGTTTTGTTTGCTCTCCTTTTCCAGACCTACATCCTGTCTGGCTTTATAAGGCAATACTTTCTGCAGTTTGATTTCTATGGTGTCAGGTAGTCAGTGGCCTGCACCTGGGGTAGTTGTTTCCTTAGTTATTTTTTAATAAGCATGATTTTCAACAGTTTTTCATCTTTACAACAGCTGAACTTGGGCTTCACCCATCTGAACACAAGGTATCTACAAAGATCAAGCTTCAGTGTTGCCTTTTCACTGTTGGGCATGAAAACAAACTGCTAACCACAGTTATGCACCAAAGAACAAGTACTCAAGAAGGACAAGCTCATAAATTTTAGGATGTAATTACAGAATTGCATTTTTAAAATGTTTCAATTGATTTGTTTTTTTCAAGAGACCCATTTCCAAGCACATACGAAAAAAATTAAAGACAGTTACTGGATAGTGAGGGTACAAACTCATGTTCATACACTGATCACTGCTGCAAGAGCTGCACAAAAAGAACTTAAGTTTGCTGGTATCTTTGAAGCAGAGTCACATCAGAATTGGGCTAACCAGAATTACGATTTGCCAGACCTCCCTGAGCTAGACATATTCTTGGTTCACCTCACTGGACATGGAAACAGCAGTTTCATGGAATAGCAACTGCAGATAATTTTTTTCCTCTGTAACCAACTCCAACCCTACTGCAAGATGATGTTTACATGGAGGTCTATGATGTACTTCAATGACAAAATAGGAGTTGAAGGGAAAAAGCAAGTATTAAACATGTTTCTTGTTTATCTGTTTTTCACTCTTACAAGTGTCACTTTCACCAAAGGGTCCTTAATCTATCCAAACAGAAGGCTTCATATAGGTTGTTGGAGGGAGGGGTAGAATGGGAGAAAAGCGTAACTTTTATTCCATTGCTTTTTACCTGGCAAAGACACTGACACAAAGATGCAAGCTGTACTACTGTTGCACTTCAAAATCTATGTTCCAAGTGCTACTTCAAACTAGATTCTGCTAGGACAGCTTGACAGCCAGAGGCACATCCTGACACCTTTCAGCAAGAAGTAGACATCAGAGCTGCACTTAAATTTTTTCTGGAACCACCATCATTACCAGCCCATAATCCTGAAATGAGTTTCCCTTCTTGCTGTTTCATTCCTACACGATCAGTTCTGTGAGCAAGGATTTCATCTTACAGAAAGAGCAGCTCTGCTTGTAAAGGAACAAAACCAAGTGCTACACAAATCCAATGTCTTTTGAAAATATTTTATGTTAAAAATACAGGAAAATATTTCTTGTTCAAAGAGGAAAAATACACTGCATGACGACACTGTTCTAGGTGTGTTCGGAAGGTGGCTGTGGCTCCAACCAGTCACTGGAGTGATGACCCAATTTGGCAGCTAATGGTTCTTTTTCAACTTCTCAATCATTTATCAAAGCCAGAATCATACTGTCACAAAACAGAAAACATGATACCAGTGGATTACGGAAACATGTGCAAGTAGGAACAGCTATCACTTTCATGAGAGCTATACTTGAACCTGAAATAGAAAGTCAAGGCAACCCTGCTGTGTGCTTTGATTACGAAGACATTCTGCTGCAGTATTACTTCTGCAGCCCTTAACAGTAGCTCTTCCATCTTGTAGTAAGTGGCCCCATCACAGAAATCATCTATTTGTAACTTAGCCACATCATGTTCTAAACCAGAACTTATAAAATAAACTTGGTCCTCAAGAGTATTTCCATTCTAAACAGGCTACTTACTGTAGTCGCTGAAAGCACGGAACTCTGTATATTGCACTTATAGTGGTTTTGAGATTAAGCAGTAGTCTGAATTTCCAAACAATGTTTGATTGGAAAGAATAAAAGCATATAATTAGCCCACAGATAGTTGTCAAAATATAGTACTGAGGCTTAGCAGGATGAAAAAAGACAAGACATTAATACCAGCAATTACATTAGCAGAACAGAGGATCTAAAAATAGCTGGGAGACAATTACTTTGTTTCTTAGGAGCAGTTTTTGAAACTAACCTGTAAAGGTACATGAAGAAACAGAGCAGATGAAAGCCCAGTTTAATCATGGCTTCTTTCATGTGTGATTTCAGTTGTCCTCGGTTATGGATCTCTGTGGGATCAAATACTCCCATGTTTCCACTTGGCACCATAATGTACCTGAAAGTTTAGGAATTTAAAAAAAACCCCACACACAACAAAATGCAAAAAAAATCGTCATTGAAACATTGGGAAGTGTCAGGAAAGAAGACGGGAAGAACTTGCTCAGAAGGGACTTTCATCTAAAGAGCTGTTTCACAATTCAGGATAAAGAAGTTCTTTTTAATTCTATTTCAGTTTCAGGATATTGCATGTACCCCTGCCCAGAAACAAAGAATAAGAGGACAACAAGTACTAAGAGCATCAGTCCAGCTTCCCATGTATAAATGGGAGAGATTCCAGGTCACAGCTGATTCCCATTCATTTTGATTGTTGTTCATGGTTACTTGATGTTAGGGATAAAACATCCACCCACAGTGGAAAGATGCATTGGATGAAAAGGCCTGAAAAATACCTAATTTAGCTAAGAGTTAGTGATTAATTTACAAAAGACCCTTACAGGGATAATCACAAACTGCAGTGGTCAATATGAGATGGCATAAGACAAGACAAAGGATTTGAGTATTACTCCTATCTTTGTCACAGCCATACTGGGATATGTCAGTACAGATACTGAGGCCAGTTTAATCAGTGAAAGCTGTTAGCAGCTCAAGAACCCAACTGAGACATCACGACATTATTTACCTTCCTACTACACTTAAAGCTAAACTAGTAACAGTAAAACAGAAAAAGCACACAACCCCCTTTGCACTTACCTATATATATTCCATGTTGCCACTGGCAAATTAAGGAGAAAGATGAACCAGTGCAATGAAATAAGCATTAATACTGTTACAACAGCATGGCCAATCACCTCAGGGACCACCCACTGTAAAAAGGGAAGAAAACAAGAGAGTTACATGATGTAAATTCCTTTCAAAAAAAAAAAAGAGACCTATACAGAGTTATCATCTAATTCTAATAATGTAAAATTCATGGAATTTCATCATGATGTGGAGAAATTAATACCTTCAGACAGATTTTGGCAAGTATGCCAGAAATCAAGCCCTAAGATATTATAAGAGAGGTACTTTATCCAAGTGTTACAAACATTTCCAGAGAGAAGCACAGCAGCTGTTTGAAGACAACTATATTACACAACCACTTAAGAAAGTGAGTTGAAAAGTATATTGCTCATTTGTGATGAGTGCTCATTTGAAATCACTGCAGAGAACAGTGGATGTAAGAATTTAGATAATTAAAATTGGCACGGATACAGGATGTACAAACACCCTCAGGCTTGGAACAGATAAGCTGATTGATATGAAAACTGGCATGGTTAAATTGGGTCAGCCCCTAGCAATTACTTATTTTTGGCTTGATAGTATCCTGTATCATTCTCTGTTACATTAATAAAAAAATACCTTTAAATCAAAGTTTAATTGAAACATTGATTTAATGAAAACAATTTCAAGCAGATTTGTTTAAAATGGTACTTTTCCTTATCACAGGAAAACTTTACTGTTCAAGAAAGGTTAGAAATTGCACAGCTGTGCATCAGAGAGAGTTGCTGTAAAGACCTCAGAGTTCAGTCACAAATAGGCATCCCTGGAGTGGCACACTTGCAAGAACCAAAGCACAGAACTCAAGAGCTCTGTGCAGCATTAAGTCTCAGTGTCACCAAGTCAGAGCAGCAGCCCACGTTGAAGAAACAGGGGCCTGAACAACAGACTTTCCTGACTGAATTTGCTGAAAGATGAGCACCCAACACAGACAAACACATGGAAATAAAGAATACATGCAAAATATTGCAAGTTAGGGCTCCTCAAGATATACATTACACCGCAGTTACATGTGACGCTGAGATGAAGAATGTGGTTTTCTTAAACCACATTAAATGCACAGAACAAATTACCTTATTGAGTTTGGAGCAGCATGATCTTGCGTTGATGTAGTCACATTCCAAATCTGATAGTGTGATTATCTGAATTCCAAGATAAGGAAAAGCTGGATGGTAACTCAGAATACAGAAAGATTTATTTTTAAGCCAATAAACTGGGGAGAACTGTCTGCTCTCAGCTTACTCTGTCTTGTTCTACTATGATCTGCCAAGGGCACATTTCAACCAGTTACAACTCATTCTCCTTTTAGGTAGAAAGCTAGGCTACATTTTATCATCAGGCCAAGTGATTTTATGATATTTTCTCAAGGGCAACTGTTGCACAAGTGCTAAAGTTCAGTTCAACACCTAGAACAGACCAGGAAGGCAAACCCAATATTTTGAGCATCAGAATTATTACTACAACCTGTGAAAGCAGAACCAAAAAGGAAGAAGAAGTTAATGTACTTTTTAAACTCTCCTCACAATAAAGCAAAATAGTGCAGTTTTAAGAAGTGAATCTACTTTTTTAAAAAAAAAAAAAAATTTACATCAACACTGCATAAATTAACACTTTGCTAGGAAATATGAGGGTAACATCATTATTGAATAAACTTTCAGCAACTGAAATATGAATATTTCAGACAGAAAAGTCCTGTCAAAAAAGGCTTAGGATGCACATTTGTATATAATCATGCTAAGGGCCTGTAAAGCTCATGGTCCTTTTCTCCAATGAAATGAACGGTAAGAGATTTCTTTCTATTGCTAGAAAATAGGTAAAGGCTTTTCATTTTTCAACAAATAACCTCTCCTCCTAGGATGAATTTCTTTCAAGTGCTTTTGTACTTGCTTCTGTTAGAACTGGGTGGACTCTGACACAGCACCAGGACTGAAAGACCATGAAAGCCAAATCTCTTTTATTGAGAAAAACAAGGCGATAAAATCAAATCGCTACCTTTACACTGCAAGGCAGCAAAGACAGCAAGTGGCTTTGTAACAAAGAACATGGAAATCCTGTTTGTCGAGGAATTCAAGAGCCTTATGAGCACACACCTAAAGCAGAGTCAGGCATTCCCGCAACTAAAATACTGCTGCATTTTCCAGGCCTGTGTAGTGTCTGCGGGTGTGCGGCACAGCTCGGCACCCTGTCCCTGCACACCCGCGGGATG
>NW_008678883.1:0-3007 GCF_000695815.1 Acanthisitta chloris
CAGCACTTGACCTCGTTAATGATGTTCTGATGTTCCTTTATTTCCTGCATTCTGTAGTACACTGTGTTTAGGATCACTAAAGGTGCACACATCTCAGTCACAAGAAACTGCAGAGAAAGAACAAACTTTCACAGATTTTCATTTGTCATTTTATTACTTTTCATTTAGCTCCAATGACGTGACAGGGAAATCCTCTACGAATTATTTGAAATTATTTTGTGCTAACTTTTCTCCCAGAGGTGTTCTCTACATTGGCAAGGCCATCTAAAATCTTAACTGTGGATACTTCTATCACCCTTACGACATCTGCACACATGACAAAATTCTTACTTTTGTGCCTTGGTTACTGCCAAGGTGTATTATAAATTTCCCTATAAATTCCTGGAGTGTTTGGAAGCTTGAGGCCTTATCTCAAGCAATATTTAAGCAAACGTGTTCTAATTTATCTTAAAAAGTAATGATGGTTTTGCCTAGAACACGGGCTAAGCTAAGATCTTTGTCTTAATTATAGCCTTTAGCACATTAATTGCATATCATTAAGATATTATGCTTTTTCCCTAATGTAATCAAAATAAAAGGCAAAATAGATGTGAGAGGCACATAAGAGAAGTATTTCCTAAATCCCAGGGTTTGAAGTGCCTGCAATTGTTGTGGTAGCTCTGGAGTTTGCAGGATTTTTGGCTAAGGGTGTGGGGCTGAAATAAAGCAATTAAGACTCTTGCCAGCCTGAGGGTGCTGTTTGCTCTGAACCGATCCACCCAAGGTCCTCTGCACTTGCTGGGAAGCTGTAAAGCTTCTGTCAGACACATGGACAAGTTTTCCAACATGCTGCACATGTGCACTATGCAGATCAACCAAAACAAGAATGTCTGAAAGAGTTTTACAGAGGGGATGTAAAGCTTGGAATAAACAGAGAATTTAAAATAATCTCAAAAAATTGAACTTGATCTGCCTTCTTTGAAGTTAAAGTGATTAGAATGGAGCAGGCTGGGATTTATAGACTTCACAGGCTGTGGGAGGGACTTCAAAGGCACAGAGGTGATAGATGAACATGTTTTTTCAGCTGTGCAGTGACAAAAATGCAACATGGTTTCAGGGCTCTCATAACAGGAGTAGGAAAACAAAAAGTTCTAATTTTAGTCTCTGCAAGTCATCCACGTTGCAGTTCGATTGCCTCCTACTTAGGACACTCACCTCGAATGCACCTTCAGCAGAGCACAGGGCTGATAAATACTGATAAATTCTCAGTAAATACATAGGACAGAGAAACAGGAACCACCAGGACCATTTTTAAACTTTAGCTTTGAAAACTGGTTGAATCCACTTTGTGCTTAATTCAGAACTAGGATCTGACCTGGGGCTTCCCATGACCAGTACTCAAGTATTTCCAGCTGAACTATTCAACATACAACTCATTAATTAATTAGAGTTGATCACAACTGTGTTTTAGTGAATAACTACCATTCACTGTCCTACTACTGCACATATCACTGCTGATCTTACCTGAGCATAGGTTAAAGAAATATTGCAACTTACATCAAAAAGTTAAACTGATTCTCAAAGGAATTGGTTTTTCCATTTCCTCTATATGGTGTCATTCTCTTTGCAATAGGAATATGGTAAGAAGTGGTTTGCAGACTGAATCAAGTTGTGCACATGAATGAAGTTATTCAACATGCATAAGTTTTTGCAGAGCATGACCTGAGCATCCCAATGCCGCAGTGATCTCCATGTGACAGTTCTGCCTAATGCAAAAAGATCCAAGTTTGCAGACTTTCTGAACTAGCATTCTTTTTCTGCATGCTTATGACACTTGCTCAAGCACTTGATCAACTCTGCACGCTCCTACAATCCAATTAATAACAAACAGAGCATTGCTTTCTGTTCTGTCACATTTTGAAGATTATAAAATAGTTTATGGATAAACAGACAAGTTGCTACATAAACTTTTATTTTAAAAATAGATTTATTATGAATAAGCATTAAAACAGTTACTTTTACAATGTATTTTACTTTCTTTGCTGGTTCCTAAAATTAAATTCTAGAGGAATTTTTTCTCTAGAAGCAGAAGAGCATGTCCTTAATTTGTGGGTTCTGCAGGAAAATAGAAGGCACAAATATGGCTCTATTTTAGTCACTGGAGATCCTGAGTAGACCCTACAAAATCAGGCTCTTTTCACACACATGTTCCCTATCCACATGTCAGAATCACTTATTTTCCTGCCTCAGCCCTGGCCCTTACTCACCTGTGGTAACACATTTGCACCTCTTTCAAATGAGGCACATTCAGCTTACAAGCAGGAAAGCTAATCTCCACAAGGCTGCACGTGCAAAGAAAAAAGATCCCTAATTTATTCTGTAGACTTAAAAATTTATTTCCCTGACAATTATATTACACAAAGGTCACTTGTGAAAATTAGCAAGAACAAATCCAATACATTTCTACAGTAATTATTTAAAACTTATCCTAGCAGTTCACATAGCTTTAGGAGAGTTTCCTGATCTGCAATTCAACATGTTAATTTATAAAAACTACATAATAGTTATAAAAATAAGACTTCTCACTGTGTTCTGAGAAGCTTTACAGCATTTTAGAAAGAACATAAATGATTTGACCACAATGGCAAAAGCAGCAGCCAAGGAGGGCTTAAGTTAAAAAGCTGATGTAGAAACAGATGATTCCAGTTCTGTCAAGTGACACACTTGTTTTGTTAGACTAATATAAAAACTTCAACTTAAAAGTTACTATATAATATATACTATATTATACTATATTTAAAGTTATTTATTATTTAGGCTGGAGATTAGAAAAAGGCTCTTCCCCCAGAGGGTGTTTGGGCACTGGAACAACTCCCCAGGGCAGTGATCACAGCACCAACCCTGACAGAGCTCAAGAGGCATTTGGACAATGTTCTCAGCACATGGTGTGATTGTTGGGGATGTTCTGTGCAGGGCCAGGAGTTGGACTGGATGATCCTCAAGGTCCCTTCCAACTCTGACTATTCTC
>NW_008678883.1:3068-3433 GCF_000695815.1 Acanthisitta chloris
AATTGTTTAATCTAATTAGTATTGTTTTCCTTTTTTTGCACTACCTGAAAGCAAGATAAATATTCTATAAAAACAGGTGGTACACTCAAGTGACTCACGAAAGAAATTTAAATTCCTTTGTTAATCCTATCAGTGACAATGAAAAACCATCAGGAGTAGTTCCTTTTAATTAAGCCACACTAATTAATTTTCAAACAACTTTCACAATCAAACCAGATCTTAAATTGAGTGACTGCACATGGCCATAAATCCTTGTCCTTTTGCACACCACATCACCTTAACTGCAGTCTCTGGTCTCCCTGCAGCCTGGACTAGAATGACACAACAGAGACAAAGAGGCAGAGAGGTGAAGAGCTAAGCAGGAA
>NW_008678883.1:3449-18414 GCF_000695815.1 Acanthisitta chloris
GTGAGGTACAGTTTGTACAAATTTTGAAGAAATCTTTGTTTATACTTTTAATTACAAAGGTTAGAAACAGAATCACAGAATCAGTTAGGTTGGAGGGGACCACAATGGATCATCTGGTCCAACTTCCCTACTCAAGCAGGGCCAGCCTAGAGCACATGGCTCAGAATTGCATCCAGATGGTTCTTGAATATCTCCAGTGAGGGAGAATCCACGACCTCTCTGGGCAACCTGTTCAGTGCTCAGTGACTGCACAGGACAGAAGTTCTTCCTCTTATTCAGGTGGAACTTCCTATGCAACATTTTTTGCTGTTATCTCTTGCTTTATTGGTTTCCCCCACTGGGAAGAATCTGATGCATCTTCTTGGCACTTCCTCTTCCTGTACTTGAATACATTATGAGGTCACTCTCAAAGTTGTCTCTTCTCGAGACTGAACAGGCCCAGCTCCCTGAGACTTTGCTCATCCGTGAGGTGCTCCAGTCCCTTCATCACCTTCATCTTCATATTTGGAATTATGTTTAACAAACTCTATTTATTTCCTTTTCAGGAAGAACTCTTCTTAGCATCTCTTTTGGTAGCAAACAACTGCTTGTTCCACCAGCACCTGTAATTAAATAAGTTAGCAAACAAACATCAAGTTTATTTCTTTTCTTTACTATCAATTTGGGGTTAATGTGGCCTCATACAGCTTATCCTTACCTTATCCTCACCTGGCCACATACAGCTGACCCTCCTGCCAGTCTGATGCAGACTGGGATACATGATGTGCACCACTGACCACAGCTCCCATGGGCCTCCAGCCCCTGCCAAGGCAGCCTGGGCTCTGGTAACAGCAACAACCCAGCCTGGTCAGAGGGAAGGGTGAGCACATGGGATGTGCTATTAGGGTTTGATTTTGGTGAGGGGTGGGTGTCCTTTTTCTAACTGATTCAAAGAAATCAACCCAACAGCATGATAGTGTACAGCAAGCATTCCTTTAATGACAGTGCTGGGTGTATGTGGGATCTCTCCTCCTAATAACATGCACTCCCCTGTCCCAAACAGTACAGTTTTTATTTCTGAAAATCATGCAAATTCATTAGATCTCTGAGAGCTAATGCAAATATGCTAATTATTTCCCAAAAGTCATAGAATCATAGAAATTTAGAGGTTGGAATGGACCTTACAGATCACCTGGTACCAACGCCCTCCCCTGGGCCCGGACACCTCTCACCAGACCAGGTTACTCAAAGCCTCATCCAGCCTGGCTTTGAGCACTGCCAGGGTTGGGGCATCTACTACCTCTCTGTGCCAGTGTCTCACCACCCTCACAGGAAAAAACGTTTTCCTAATATCTAACCTAAATTTCCCCTCTTTCAATTTGTACCCATTGCCCCCTGTCCTTTCACTTCATCTCCTAACAAAGTGTCCCTCTCCAGCTTCCCTGGAGCCCCTCAGATACTGGAAAGCTGCTATGAGGTCTCCACACAACCTTCTTTTCTCCAGGCTGAACAACCCCAACTTCCTCAGACTGTGTTTATAGGGGAGATGCTCCAGTCCTCTTAGCAACTTCATGGCCTTTGCTGGACTTCATTATAATAATAGTTATTATAATATCTCCACCCTTCTTGTGCTTGCACAGTCAATTGAGGCAGTAATTGAAGGTCTTCTGCTATCCCCAGTAGTCATTCTGCAGTCTGCATCACCTGTCCTCTGGATGAACTCTCCTGCTTGGCACATGAGTATTCCTTCTTGTCACCTTTCCAAGCCCCCATGGCAGGTTCTAGGCTTGCTTCCTTGGGAGAGTTCATCTTATCAGACAATGAGGGTCTCAGCAAATCTTGCTTGGGCCAACAAGGCAAATTCCTGTGGGCATAGCTCACAGCTCATCAAGCATAACAAGCAGGCCCTAAGTGGAAAGGCAGAGCTACTACTGTGGTTAACATCAGCTAGGACTATGGTATCAGGAACAGTGTGGTAAACAGGACCAGGGAGGTGATTCTTCCCCTGTACTCAGTGCTGGTGAGGCCACACCTTGAGTACTGTGTTCTGTTCTGGGCAGGGTTGGACTTTATGATCTTGGAGGTCTCTTCCAACCCGATTGATTCTATGATTCCACAATTCTGATTAGCATGGCAGATACATCCCAAGTGTATGTGTGATACTTAGGAGGGTCTTCATACCTGAGAGATGAAATAGGAATAAAATGCAGCTCAGTTGGGGCACAATCATGGAATTAAAATAATTACTTTTGAGTGACTAAGAGACTTAACCAAGTTGCTAGGTATTGCAGAGAATCACGGGGCTCCTGTATTGGAGAGAATATTGCCTCTTGCGACTTGAAATGGGGTTCAAATCATAAAAACTTAGTAAATGCAGCTCTAGGGGGTCATCAGCTTTACCTGCAGCTCACCTTGTGGAGGTGTTTACTTTTTGCAGAAAGGTGGGCAGGGAAAAATTAAGCTTTGGAAGTTTGCTGGGTCTAAGTGTGTTACATTGCAGACATACTTATATATAGCAGTTCCCCTGTTACCAGGAGGATTGTAATGACTGTGTGTGGCCATTAGAAAGAAAAATAAAGGCATGATAGTTTTGCTTAGTTCAAATGTTTGGTGTTTTTATTAGAATTATGTTTGTTTTTAATGAAGTACAAAGCTGAAATGTAACTGCAGCAGAACCACAAAAATGTAAGTGATGACGTTAGTTTAATGAAAATGGTTTATGCAGCCAATAAAAGTATATCCTGATGTAGTAATTAAAATTAAAATATCCTTAGGAAAAATGTGTGCAAGGTATATAAAACAAGGTTCAAAAGACATGTTTAGAAAGGTGATTTTCCTGAGTTCTTCCACAATTTATTTCTTAAGAAAGTTTCGGGATTTTTCCATATACCTTATCTGTTGCCAGAATGTTTCTGAGCAAACACCTGGTTTTGTTTTTTAATAAAGAACTGCATTTCTCTCCCTTCATTTCCACCTAAGTATAAACCAATACAGTATCTGTAATACTGTAATAATAACTGATCAAAAATAAAGCTGGAAAAGCTTACAGTTAAGACATTGCCGTGGTTCTAGTTTTGAATGTGGAAAATGCAAGGGAAATGTTGGGAACTACTGGGTTTTATTTCAAAAACCTGACCTTGTATTTTATTTCTATCCCTGAGTCAGACCCCAATGCTTGTGAAGTAACTAAACCCCATGTTGTTGCATATCAATCTAAAAGGCAGATTTAAGGTTGGATTTTTTAAGATGTTGATCAAATTATGTATAAAATGCAAGAATACTACACAAAGTAGGCCATGAATAGTGTGCTAACAGAAAATTCTCCTGTATAAATCAAAGAAGTTAGTCATAAGGCTGTTGGCAGGGAAATCAAATCAAGTGGGGAAGAGAAAAAAAGGTGTATTTTAAAATGAGAATAGTAAATGAGATAGCCAGTTGATGTCTGCCACTCACAGGCATAGATCTGTTAGAGAGAGAATTGATGTCAGATTGCTCAGACGTTGCTGTAAATGCAGTGTAACAGGTGATGAAATTTGTGTGAGATCTTGGGGTAAGCCATGCAAGGATCCTAGAAAGAGCACTTTTAAATTGCTTGTGATAGGAATGGGGAACCAGTGGAATTAGTTGAAAGTGGGAGCAGTATGGGAACGAAAACGGTGATGTTTGCCCCCAGCTGCAGTATGGAAAGTGATCATTCCATCAGAGCTTGGAGAAGAATTCAAGACTGGATTTACAGAGGATTCCATAGTGTCCCTTGAGCTGATCACAGGTGGGAAATATTGTTTATTTTGGCTGTGAAACTTCCTGAAGCTGCTAAGAGGAGCAAACTTCATTTGCCTTCTAGTAAGCAAAAGTGCAGCTTACATAGGCACACTGGACTGCAAAACTAGATGTCTTCATGAAGATTTGATCATGTTGCTGGTACCAGCAAATTTCTACACAAGCTCATATGCAAAGAAAACTCAGGATTAAGTGTTGCTCTAAGGTTACAGAAGGAGACAATTTGTCATCTGATCTTTAAGGAAAGATAAATGAATGGGAGTGGATTCATGATGTATTTTACTGAAGAGGCTAAAACTATTGCAGTACTAGCAACACACAAATGAAGAAATGTAATTAGGACTGGTGTAAGATGAGTGTTGAGTGTAGGAAAGAGCATTGCTCGGATCAAAATGTTGATACCATTCTACTATTTTCAGCACTGAAATACATGTTAAGAAATGAGGTGAATACAAACATAATATCTTGTATTAAAGCTTTTATGGCCAGATTTGGGTGGAGTTGTAAACTGCAAATCGGTTCTTTTACGAACCACAAATTCTCCTTTCTCTTCATGCACTAATGAACCATCTCTGATGTTATCTGTTAAGTCACTGTTTTACAATTCTTTCATAATATAGTCTCAACTTATGTGATTGAGGAAACTTTGGAATAAATCATCGTGCATATTTTTGCTGCCTTCAGCTGGGTATAAATTGGTACAATATAAAACAGATCTGTTAAGGTCATTTGCATGTTGAAGTTACATTGAGGATTTTGCTGGGCTATGCAGGAAAGAAAGATTTATTTCTTCACTCAAATGTTTGCACATCTAGTAAACAACTTACCTGGCATGTACGTTCATGATATTTTTTCAAGGGGCAAAGTTTCAATGTGTAACTAAAAACTTAGTTCTGAGTGTCACATTCATCCAGAGAACTGGAACAGTCTTTGTGACCAACATGCCAAGATAAGGCCAAACAGAACAGCTGCAGTTTTGAATATCAGATGGTTTCTAGTGTTACAGGAAAGGAGAGGAGACTCTGAGGAATTGTGGCCTTCTGAGACTACTGGATGTTTCGTACAGGGGAGCTGAACTCTGAGCAGTGTTTGGAAACAATGAGGTCTGTGGTAGCACACTGGTGAGCCTTGGCAGTGCATGGGAGTCTCAGTACTGGCCATGGAGCTTGTGTTCCTCCTCAGGATATCATGGGTAAAAGGTGACTTGTGGTCTTGTAACTATACTGTGTGTTTGGTAATGCAAAGTTGTCTCCTGCTGTGTTCAGTAAGACACTGTCAGTTCCAATACAACTACCACCTCTGCCCTTTTCTTTCTTCCACCTTTTTCATCTTTGTCTCTCCTCCCTTCCCTCCCCCTCCAAATTTCCCCTTTTGTACAGTGGCTTCATGAAAGACCTGGCAATGCAGCATTGGTTTTTCAAGCTGATGGAAAATTCAAGACCATAAGATAGTACAAGGCTCATCATATTTGGTGAGCTGTTTCTGCAGAAGGATTTCGAAGGAAAAGTAGTTAACATCTGGACAGCAGTATCCCTAAAATTTTGAAAATGTGTAGTTAGATCTATTCTCTTTCTGCTGCTTTTGTTCCTTTTCTAGCTTTTGCATTTTTAAAGAAAGCATTTCAATACCATTTATTCATAAGTCATTGGAAGTTCCATTTTTTTCTCCACTTTTTAAAAAATAAAGGGTTTTGTGATTACAATATCATGGATGAATGATGTCTATAACCAGTAGAAATGCTTCAAAGCAGGTTGAAAGGAGGACGCTAGGCTTCCTGAAATGCTCTCTGATTGAACATGAGATATGGGAGCATCCAACTTGTTTTAACAATGAAAACTCTTTTTTTACCCTGTGTAAAAATAGATCACAGTGCAGTGACCCCGGAGGGAGAGAAAGAATGAAAAAGATGTGTGTTTCTCTCAAACTCCTGACTACATTGTTACAGTCTGTGTCAAAGGATGACAAATCCGAGTCACACTGCTTCCTGTGTTCTTTGAATTAGAGCTTGGTGTCTGTTACACTGTTTTGACCTCTTCAAAATTTTGTAATTTAATTAGCAGACTTCTATTTCCTTCTGCAGACCATTTTGAAGTGGGAAAGATATAAAAAAAAAAGGATAGACATATACCACTGTGATAATACTTGATTCTTTTCTGAATGTAACTGCGTATTTTGAATGCAATTTGTATTAAAGCATTCCTGTATGAATTTACATCAGAAGGATATAAAAGCAATAAGGACTATTAACCAACGGGGATTAAAGGCTGCCTGAACTGGCTAGAAAAAATTTACTCCCCAGTCACTAATTTATAGGCTTGGTGCTTGCTAGGGTATTTGCCCAGCTGCACCTGCCTTATCAATGTGTTCAATTGTGAATTAGTTAGCAGGAAATGTTGGCAGAGGAATAGGGAAATTTTCACCTCAAGGTCAATAACAAGGCAGGCTGATACTGATTTAATGCTGTTACGGTGTGGTGGTTCAGCGTGAACATGTCTCTGTATTGCCATCAGTTGTCACATGTCTACGTTCAAAGCAACACTCTTTTCTAACTGACATCCTTTTTGCAGGAACACTAAGTAGCAGTCACCTGCCTTAGCTGGCAAAAAGTTAGGTGTCCTGGCTAAGCTAGTTGTCTAGTCTTCCTCTGGAACCGTGGGGAGAGGGATTTTCAGAGTGATTCATGCTGTTCTCAGATATGTGTCTAAAATAGATGAGATGACTCATCCTCTGGAAGTACCTGCCACTCTACTGACGACAGAGGGAGACCTAGATGACTAACTTACCCTAGATAGCTAAATTCTGGACTGGTAGTTAATATGAGAGAGAGCTCAGTACTGATGTCTTTTTCTAATGAAAAGAGGCTCAAGTGTGCAATCACTATAAAAATATCTGTAAGACCATTGATCATGCAGTGTATGCTGAAAAAGAGGTGGATCTGCCTTGCTGTCCTCCTGTCTCTTTCTTAAATATGTTGAGTTTATTTTTTGCTGAATTAATCTATATTGAGGTGAGGAAAAGAAGATGTTTCTTCACCTCAAAAATCCCACTGGAAAGGGATAAATGTCATTTACATTTCATGGACATTTGAAGCAATGAGCATATTTATTCTGTATCAGTTTCCATTATTGAAATTGCTTTGTATTGAAATTGCTTTGTATTTATACCAATGGTACTGGATGTAAAATCCATTACTC
Source organism: Acanthisitta chloris (assembly GCF_000695815.1). NCBI lineage: Eukaryota > Metazoa > Chordata > Aves > Passeriformes > Acanthisittidae > Acanthisitta > Acanthisitta chloris. Next base: position 10,403 of record NW_008678883.1, read on the forward strand.
TTGGTGTTTGTATACTAAAAGAGTGTTAGCATGTATCTGCTTAAATAGAGCATGGATATTGAAGATCTGCAGTCTGAAGGGGAATGTACATGGCATTAGCTTCACTGTCCACTGCTTCAGATGCACTTTTTTGCAGAACTTACAAAAATTATGCTTTGAGCTCATTCATATTTAATTAAAACCCATCACTTGGTCAATTTGAAAATTATGAGGTTTTAGTGAATGTTCAGGAATTATTCACCACATCTGATTTTAGATACCAAATTAGGTTTCTAAATAAGGCATCTAGGCAGCTTCTGTAATCAGCAGAGTAGAGTTAGCACCTTCAGGGAACAATTCAGAGCAGCTAAGGTAAGCAGGAAGGTAGTGCTCTGGTTGTCCTCCAGAGGACTTCCACTGTTGTCTAGCTTGAATTCTCTGAAATAATCTCTGAGATACTCATCCCTCTATATGGACTGTGGAGGAACCTGAGCCTGGTTTTGTAGGCTGTTAAAGTCAGCAACGTGAATACTTCCACAGAATCATAGAATTTAAGGGTTGGAATAGACCCTGCAGATCATCTAGTCCCAACCCCCTGCCATGGGCAGGGACACCTCCTCACTAGGTCAGGTTGCTCAAGGCTCGTCCCCACCGGCCCTGAAAAAAAAACAGAGTTGGGGCAGCCACAGCCTCCCTGGGCAGCCTGTGCCAGTGTCTCGTCTCACCACGAGTAAAAACCTTTTTTCTTGTATCCAACCTAGACTTCCCCTCCTTCAGCTTCAGCCCATTACCCCTTGTCCAATCACTGCAGTTCCTAACACAGAGTCCCTCTCTGGCTCCTTGTAGGCCCTTCAGATATTGAAAAGTTGCTCTGAGGTCTCCACACAGTCTTGTCTTCTCCAGGCTGAACAGCCTTAGGTCAGTAATACCTTATCAACTTAGAGTCTTGTATCCAACCTAGACTTCCCCTCCTTCAGCTTCAGCCCATTACCCCTTGTCCAATCACTGCAGTTCCTAACACAGAGTCCCTCTCTGGCTCCTTGTAGGCCCTTCAGATATTGAAAAGTTGCTCTGAGGTCTCCACACAGTCTTGTCTTCTCCAGGCTGAACAGCCTTAGGTCAGTAATACCTTATCAACTTAGAGTGGAACGTTTTTCTCACTATATTTAGAATATATTTCTGAATGTCAGGCTTAGTTTGCATTAAAAGTGCTGCTTTGGTTAATATATGGTTAATGTATGTAGTTAGGTAGTTAATATATATAGGATGCTCAGCAAAGTTCATGTAGTCGTATGCAATGTAGTCTAGTCGTAGTATGTATGTATGTAGTGTATGTAGTATGCTGAATTTTAAACTCTTCTTCTCTTTTAACTTAACTGAGCACCACCAGGATGTTCAGAGTAGTCAGCGAAATCCATGTGGTTTTCTCAGAAAGTTTGCCTTCATTTTGGGTGCTCTCTGGGTCAGTCATAAACAATTCTAATCTCTCCTGTGTCTGCAAGGCCTTGAGTCCTGAGCTGCTGCCTGGCACAGGCACCACAAGGCCCTCTTTGTTTGCCATTGCCTTCAGAGTGTCACAGTGCTGTGGATCAAACAGACCAGTGAATTTTTATATTCTTTTGGCAGTCAACAGCTGTTTTACCTAAAGCACTACTCTCCTACTTTAGCTTTGAAAGTAAAATAACTGCTTATATATTGCTTTATGCAGATTGTACAGAGCCTGGAAGTTCAGAGTGTTAACTGATTTCCTACAGTTTGAAAAATCATCTGCAGAGTTTAGGAACAAATTGACACGGTAAGTTGAGATCTGTGGATTTTCCTTTCCTTTAATATGGAAGCCCAAGTTTATGGATAAAGCACAAAATCAGTGAAGGCTAAAGAGAAGTGACAAACACAGATCAGCCTTGACCAATCTTCATTACACACCAGGAGAAAACAGCAAAATATAGGTTATTACATTATCTCCTGGAGAAGGAGGAGTTTTCAGGCTTTCATGAAGAAAAGGATGCATGTTACAAATACAATGTATAGATGACAAAATTACTTTCATATTGTTGCCATAAGAAATAGTGAATGTGTTTGCCAAAGACAATAAACAACCTTGAATCTGATGGATAAGTTCAACTTCTACTCTTTGGTAATTCTTCTTTTAAAGACAATGAAAGGTAAAATTGCAAAGGACACAAGGGTGTATCCAGGGGAACAAGAACATCATTTATAGTCGCCAGAGTTGTTTGATGAGGTTCACTTGCTAGATACCTGATAACAAGGAAGAACCAATCTGTCACTGTATGGTTCCATAAAGAAGATTTGTCTATAAGAGGGAGCATTAAATGGGGTAATGGAAATTACTTGAGCAGCTACTGAATTAATTTTCATTTTAAACATACTTTAAAGATAACTGGACAGTGTGGCAAGTTCTGTATCTGAGTGCATCTGTTATAGAAGGCCTGTGAGAAGTTTGCTGGTTTTGAATATAAACCTGGCTGTGCTGTCAGCTAACATCTCCCTTACTTGGGACAAAACTTGAAGTGATGCATAATGCAGATAGAACTCCATTGTGGACTCCTAAAATCATTACCTCATACAAACTGCTGTTATTTAGTAGAGAAGCGTAGTTGTTTCTCTAGAGGGTGATGAATGTGATGCATTATATTTGATCTTTTTCACAGCAGAAGAATGCTGCTGTTGCTAGCTCAGAAGACTTTTTGGCAAATCAAAAGGAGACTGCTAGTTTGGAGCATTTCTCTGTCAGTTTGAAATCCCCAAGCTGTGGCTTCCAGCTTGGCAGTGAGTGCTTTGCAGTAGTACCAAGAGAGCTGAAATAATCAACAATAGAAACCTTTTATCTCATGTCTGAAATCCATAGATAGAAAGAGAATGTATGTATAAATATTTCTCTTTAATATTTCACATCATGCTTCCACTTAAGAAGTTTGAAGTTCTTTCGCCGAGAGTGGACATAAGCCAAACCAAGCCACAGGATTAATCATAAATAATTTACATGAAATTCCTCTACGAAGATATCCTTCAGTTTCATAAAGAATGAACACATGTTCTGAGAGTACATAAGGATTGCTAAAATTAGCTTGCTTTAACACGCCTGGGAACAACACATGAAGCTGCTGTTGCAGTTTTTCTGACATAGCTGATCATGTTGCTCACTGTTCACCACAATTAAATGCTCTTTCTTCTGTGATTTTTTTCCCCTTAGAACTGCATCCAGATTAAGAACAAAAAATCTGCTAAAAATTCGGAACAATGTTGACTGGTAAAGGCTGTAGAACAACTATTGCTGCAATAAACAGGATTAGTTTTGGATTACTTTCTCTACAAAGACTCTGCAGCAGTGCCTTACTCCTCTTTGCTGAGAAACGTCAACCCCTTCAGATCTCCATGGTTATCTCACAGAATGAAAAGTAAAAGCATTCTGGGATGATTATATAAAAACTTGTAAAGGGTAAGTGCAAACTGAAAAACAGCAAGGACTGAACAGCACATTTTCAGGCTGCTGAGTCTGTGTGTGTATGGCCGGAGAGATGAATAGAAGCCTTAAATTGTGCAGCATGGGATGGACAGAACAGGCCTTAGTGATTTATGAATGTGTCTTTTGAACCTACCAATTTGATTAAAACAACAAGAAGTTATTATTAGCTGGATTGTATTTGGACACAATGGCTTATTAATTAAATGTAAACATTACTAAAGTACAAAATATTCAATATTCCTAAACACCTGTACAACAGAGATGTAAGAGCTGGTTAAGGCTTGGCTTGCATATGGATGTGCATACCATTAAAGCTGGAGAAGTGTGGATTTCTGCCATGTTCTGTAAATGTAAGATACATAAATTAGAATTGCTTAGGGATACTGTTGCTTACATGAATCGCTTCTCCAGTTTTTAATTTATGAATAAATGTGCTTGGTGTGACTACTCTTGTCTCACACTGATCTCAAACGGCAGAAAATATTCTGTGTGCAATGGCTTGCAGATACATAGCTATGTTTCTCAATATTGATTACAGTTATTTTATGTTTACAGAAAATTCAAAGCTGGGACAACTGAAATACACCCAAGAGAAGTTTAATACTGATGTGGAAAAATAGTCTGAGAATGTCAGAATGCAGTTCAGGGACAAATTCAAAGTACTGCTCTATTTAGATGGTATTTCTTATCTAAATTGTAGTGTGAGGAATGGACAGTGGTACTTAGGTCGAGTGTGAGTCAACAGTGTTGTGTTACTATAAAAAAGTAAACGTGCTGGGGAGACATGACAAATATCAAATATTTAAAAGACCTGAAAGTAGAAAGAGAGTAAGCTGTGCCATGGGCTAACGGGAATAGGGAAATGTAAAATGGGCTTAAATCATAGGAAAGTTTCAGGCTCAATATTATTGTTACATTATTTTTGCTAGGCATATTGAAAGCACTGGGAGTGTGGAGGCTTCTCTGCCTGCTTCTTTATGAGCTGGTCAGACAAATATCTGTCAGAGGTAATAGATGCTGCCTTGGGACTAGATATGTCATTTGTTTCCTACCAGCTCTGGACTCTATTATTCAATATGGTAATAAAACTTCACAAGTAGTTTCATGCAAATATGCATAAAGATACAATTCAAAGGGAGTATAAAGCCTTTGACACTAAGCACTGCATGAGATATGCAATTTTCCTCCAACATAATATCTACTTCTGTTTTCGGTGAAGTAAATAGTCAAGCTTCTAATTTAGCTTCGATTTTATATTGTCATCCCAGTGTCACTCTTTCTTCACAATATCTCATCCAACCCACAGATCCCTATATCAGAACAATACCTTTGGCACCTTCCTCCTCAGTAGGTTGGGACAGCACAGAAAAGGAAACAGAAACCACCATGGACAGCAAATTCCATTCAGGTTGACAGTATGATGCTGCTGTTGAAAAGACAACACTTATTCTGTGGTGCATTAAATAAGTATCATATGTAACACGCTGAAGGTAGATGATCTACCCTGTGTGACATCAGCTGGGCTACTGTGAGGCACACACCATTAGAGAGAACCAGAGGACAATAATAAATACAAACATGGGAGAAAATATGACCTGTAAGAGAGAGCAGAATGCAGTGTAGAAATGAGGAGTGGGGAACACTCCCTCTCATTTAGGTGTCTGACTCATGCTTTAGCTACATGTGGTTAGTGAAGAATATTTAGTGTTTAATGAGATGTATATGTGTATAGCTATGCATATGAAGAATTTCTTAGGGGAAACTCATTAACTCTTCCAGTCTAAAAACCTTAAAAAGGCAGAAGCTGTCACTTGAGCAGAAGATAGCAATTTAATTTCTTATCAAAACATATATTCAAGAAGGATTTCTGTCTAAAGCAAGACAAGCTCTATTATGTTGTTATTTCTTTAACATTTCTGTGGGAAAATTTTAGAAATAGGCTACCCAAATATCTTTCGGGGCTGGTCTTGAGATGCTGAATTTTGTTCTCAACAGATCCATTCACATTCTGGGACAATTCCAAACCTAAATCTCTGCAATTTCTAATATTTAATAGGGTTTTCTTTTGGTATTTGTAATCAACTCTTTTTTCCTCCCTGTTTTCATTCTGTCACCATGTCCAGAATATCAGAGGCAGTGGAAAAGAAGCATCCAGAAGGTCAGTGCTGACGCTGCTCTTGTACTTGATTGCTATCAGAAAATGTAGCAGATGGGCTTTGTGGAAGAGCTTTCTCACCAGAACACTCTATGCTGGTACCATTAGGTCTGGCTGGACACAAGCAGTGTTTTCTTCACATGGGACTTAGTGGAGGGTGGTTACATACCAGGAGGTTTCATAAGGCACTTATGGCCCAAACATGCCTAAGATTGGACTGTAAAATGAGAATAGGCATGAAATATCTACTTCTACACTAGCTCACCGATCCAAAATACTTTAACCAATCCACAGCCTCGATGAAAAAGAACCTGAGAGACAATGTGAAGAGGGACTCTTTAAGGAAGATTAAATGTGCTTTATTTTATATTGTGATATCTTTGATCAGGATAGGCTACATTTTGCTGGGTGTCATACCAGCACAAAAGTCTACATTTCCACCACGAATTGCGTGAGTTTGTCTAACTCCAACCTGTACATATCTGATGATAATGCCCTTTGCTAAAAGGAAAGATACTGAGAAATGCCTATTGCATGATATACACCTACATAAATACAGAGGGATGCAGTGCAGAAGGTGTCTCCAAACAAAAAGGCACAGAAATGATCTTACATTATGTCACTCAGGTGAATGTCTTCAGATACCTCACACCAATAACACTACCTGAAGCCACTAGGGATAGATGTTTCCAGACTGAAATGACTCAGGATTTTGCACAACTATTCAGTCCAAGCTAAGGACTTTTGAGAGCACTGAAAACCAGAAAACCACTGCAGAAAGGCCATTTTAGGTATATAAGAAAGTTTTGGGAGCAGGTTTTGAGGCTTGCTTTTTGTTTGTTTGGGTTTTTTTTTCCAACCTAACACCTACTATTTCTTTTTTAAATATTATTTTCTCAGCCTATGTATTATATAGATTATTAAAAGGCTTGAAATTGAATTTGTATCCTTTATTAAGAAATGACTTTGACTTAACCAACTGATAGCACTTAAGTGACCCCTGTCTGTTTTAAGCAATGCAGAGATTCTGCTTATGCAGCAGTATCCCAAGTAACACTTGTACAAAGAATGCATGTTTGAATTGAAGGCTGAAGTGTGTGCTGTCAGTAACGTGTGAAAAACAATATTGGAAACCTGTCAGTAGTAAACAGTCTTCAAATTTGAGGAATTTAATTGCTTTTTTTCAATTTCATATCACACAAGGAGAAAAATCTAAGAGATTTCCCCCATTACGTGATTTTAGTGGAATTATTCAATGCTTGAAAATCAAAACTCCACATAACATACAAGTAAGAATGTTGCAAAATAATATGAACCTGTGGAAAACTCTCTAAAAAAAAGATTGTGATGCAACTTGTAAGTTCTCTAATAATGTAAGTATTATATTGAACTACTGAACTAATACTAAAAGGACAATAGAATCATACAGGGATAATGCCATCAGTGGCTTACAGGGGTGGAACTTTAACGGAAATAAGAAGTGCTGAATCATAGCTAAAATTTGTATTGGTGGAATACAGGTTCCTGTAATTCTCTCAAATTTTAAACAAATCTGGTGACTGTTGAAAAAGATACTGTAATCTTGTCATTAATTCATTTAATGGCTAAGAAAAATATCTGTCAATTTTCTAAATTTTCTAAAAGAGGACTTGAGATTTTATGATTTCCTTATCCATGGCCTGGTGCCACAAAATTCAGTGTAAGTATTTCTGCTCTTGCTTTATGAGGATAGGAGTATTTTTCCAAGGTGGAAATCCTTGTGACATACAGCCACATTCAGAGAAAGTGGATTCAGGGAGTTGGAAATTACCTGGTGTATATGAGGAAGCAACACAGTGCAGCAAGAGAGTTCTCTGGGGTTGGTGGTATAGCTGAATATGATGTAGTGTGTTTTGGTCTGGGTGAGTTAATGTCCTGAAAATTTTGACAAGTAGGAGAGTACACAGTAAGTGCAATTAAAATGGCTTGGCAGCAGAAGATAGAAAGGGGAAGACCAAATTTGTATCACTTGGCTATATCATAGACAAAACTCTACAAAGGAATGATAACAATTTATATATACTTAAATAGTGTACAGAAAAAAAGAGGAGAATTACACAGTTCAATGAACTCAGTAGAATTGAGAATGAAATGAAGAAAAATGAAATTGATCAGTTCTAGAACTCAATTCCTGTGATGTTAAATTTCCTTCCTGCAACAATCCCCTCCAGGGAAAAGGAGGAAGCCTGTTTTTATGGAAAAACACCAGTAAATGGCTATTAGTGCACAATCCTATGCAGATATAGGTGGTGGTTCTAGGTTGGTGGTTGGACTCAGTGATCCTAGAGGTTTTTGCCAACCTTAATGATTCTGCATTTCTGTGATTCAAAGATGTAACTCATGGCAAATTCC
>NW_008678883.1:18425-65155 GCF_000695815.1 Acanthisitta chloris
AAGACTTTAATTCCATACATCTTGAGGAATGCATTTTCAGAATGAAAAAGGAAAATTAAGGGAAGATTTCTAATTTCCATGTAGTCAAAGAAAAGAAGGAATGTAATTAGAACTCCCTGATGATAAATGCTTAGCCTGATAAGTCAACTTGGTAGAATCTTCTGGAAAGTGCAATGAGCTTTCTGGCCCTGTGGTTCTTGGGCACCCAGTTACCATACATCTTGAGGAATGCATTTTCAGAATGAAAAAGGAAAATTAAGGGAAGATTTCTAATTTCCATGTAGTCAAAGAAAAGAAGGAATGTAATTAGAACTCCCTGATGATAAATGCTTAGCCTGATAAGTCAACTTGGTAGAATCTTCTGGAAAGTGCAATGAGCTTTCTGGCCCTGTGGTTCTTGGGCACCCAGTTAATGGGAGTGAGTGGTGAGGATGGAGCACTGGATGGTTAGCTGCCTCCTGCTGCTCAGTCAGTTTCTGGTACACATTTTAAAGAATACATGAATCTTGCAGTCTGAGCTGCAGGACAGTCCCTCCTGTAGGATTATTAGACCATTGCTTGGTATGGACAAGGGATTAAATCCTAGTCAAGAATATTCTCCTACTCTCTCTGATGCTCCTATCCCACAGATCTGGCTGTGGCAACAGCTGAATGAGAAACAAAAGCAAAGCAGACCCTCTGTGATGTAGAGCTCAAACTTTCTTCTGTGATAGGATTTTTTTGTTAAGTGTAAAGTCACAAACAGATTCATATGTTGTTTCCTCACCAAATATCTTCTCTCCATCCTAACTATAATTCAGTTTTGTGTCTCAGTAGGCCTAATCTTGGTCTGCATTTGCCTAGACCTTGATGCTCAATTCCACTGTGTTTGTGATATATACATTTTCTTGAACAGAGCCTGCATCTTCCCCTCCTTTAAAGAGACCTCTGAAAAGGAACACTGGTGTAGTACTTATAAAAAATTACCCAAGCAATAATAGCTAAGATGTTTAACAATGGATTCACCTTTTTTAAAAAACATTTTAAGCTGTTCAGGAACTGTCCAATTAATGGACATATATCTTTTTAACCATTTTTACCCATGTCACTTTACTGATTGGACTTAACCTTTGGCTCCTATTTCAAACGAGGCTTCATCACGGAATTTTGCATGCATTGAATATGCAGAACCCTGCAGTAATTGTTACACATAGACTGTGTGAATGCTGAGTCCTGACTGAGAGCTCTCTAAAGTCCCAGGAGAAATTTGCAGAAAAAGATTTCAGGATTGAAAACAGAGATAATAAGTTATTTGAAGTAAAGGCTCCAAAGAGTATATGCTTGTGCAGCATCCAGCATGATATTGCCTTGATTATGCCCAAAACCCTTGAGTATGTGACAACCCCAGGTTGTGTTATTTTATTTATAAACTATATAATTTTTCCCTTTCTTGCCATGAATATTTTTTATCTTCCCTCAGCCTAGTTAAGGTTTGTTTCCCCTTTTATGAATATTTATCTCCCTGTCATATATTAACTTGGAAAAGACCAAGATAATTCTAAGGAGTTTAAAATACAATAAGCCATAGTTTTAAACCAACAAAGTCACAATACTCAGTATTCCAGGGTTGAACCCAACAATTCATCCTCTGTGGCTCCTAGGACTTAGACCAGCTCTAAAATAAATGAGCACAGTTCCAAATACTGAGGCTGACTTGTTATCTCTGTATGTACTTTTCAGATAACAGACATTAAATAATTCACTATACAAAGTCTTATTTCAATTAAAATGGTAAAACTGATAAAGAAGTTTTCTTTACTTTTGGGAACAGATCTCTGACTTGTAATTGCATTAATTACAAATACACACAGTCGAAAAGTTATTCAAATGCAAATTTTCTTAATGAGAAGAAAGCAACTGGGAGTATAATTTTTAGTTGTTGCAGTTAATGAAAGTATTTGATTTTGTTTTAATTGCACTTTTAATAAAATAAAGTGCTCTCACAGTGATGAGATTTCACTAATACAGCATCATCTAGCAGCAGTGCTAGAGGTTCCAAAGGTTGCTGATGGTGGAAAGATCAGACAATGCTGAGCCCTCAGTGGAGATAAGTGAAGCAAACAACACTCACTCCTGGGCAGTGCTGATCTCTGACTAACAGCAGTGTACTAAGAATGACACCGAAGTGAAGCACTGGGCAGACAGTTTATATCTTACAGACACTAGGGTAGGATTAAATAGAGTAATGTCTGGGCCCACTGTTTTCATAACCTCGAATCACAGAGGTCCATTTGGAGGATGTCTGGTCCACTGTGTCTCCACTGTTTTCAGTGCAAGAATCATCATGAAAATACCCACACAAGCTTCTCTAAGTGTGGCCAAGTTTTAATTAAAAACCAAACGAAAATGAAGTTTAAATTGGAAAACCTGTTTACCTCATTTTATTTGCTTGCTTGTGTCAAAATGTATTTGTGCACTGCAAGGAAGTAATTTCACAGAGAGTGGTGTGTGTGCTCTCTTATGAGCAGCTACTGTTCACTGATGTCATATTGAGCAATTCTGACCTGGTCCACCCCTCTGGATAGGAACCAGGGTCAGCTACACCTAAGCCATTTACTGCAAAAAAATGTGTCCACTTTATCTTTAGAAATCTCTGGTAATAGTGGCTTTCCAGGCATGGACTGAAGATTTGTCCCCTCCCATTATCATGATGCAAGAAGCAAGGAAAAGGAATGCCTTCTAAAACACTTCCAGCCTTGCAGAAAAATTTTACAATTCATAAGCTGTGTTAGCCAAAACTAGGCTAATTATTTATTTTCTTGGAAAAATATTGGTTTGAGGTTTTTTAACCTTAAAGTATTGATGCTACAAAAGAGCTTGGACTTCCCTACAGGTTCTCTGATGTTTTATCTAACACTGGTAAGGAATTGCAGTAACTTCTCTTCAAGAGGATTGATGTCTAAATGGGTTTACCTCCTTCCCCAAACTTCCTTCCCTCACTTTCCTTTCTATCCTAATTAATTATTAAAAATAACCAAGTATACAAGTATTGTCACAAAATGATCATTTAGGTTGGAAAAGACCTCCAAGATCATCGAGTCCAACCATTGACCTCTAACCACCTTGTCAACTAGACCAGAGCACTGAGTGCCACCTCCAGTTGCTTCTTGAACACCTCCATGGATGGTGACTCCACCATCTCCCTGGGCAGCACATTCCAATGCATTAGTGGGTTGCCTTTCAATCTTGCACGTGAGATGGTGTCTATGGGGGGGAGTAATCACCTGAGGAAACAGGAAGCAACAGCCTAGTGGGTCAGAGACTGCATCCTGCCCCTCACCATCCTTCAGTCTGGGAGTGTCAGGGAAAAAAGATAGCAAATCCCAGCACTGGACAACCCTCCTGGAGCTGTGTCTAAACCCCAGTGGGTTACATTTCCTGACCTGTGAATGAATTCAGGATGCCAAGATTTCAAACTGGTTTTGCAATGCAAGACAAGAGTCAGTTCCAGAAAGGTTTGGTCTAGTTGCAGACAATTTAGGAACAGCAAAAAGATAAAAGGAATCAAATAAGTATGAATATTTTCATTTACCTCTAATTGTAATTTAGATAGTTGAAGGCATGATAAAAGATTCCCATAATAAATCTCACTGTTTGCATCATATCATGAAGAAATCCAGTTACTTTTAGCATTTTAACAGAATATAATCTGGTAGAGAGACAGAGTGTTAATTTTATGTATTTTTTTTCAGTGAAGCAAGTATTTCAGAGGTACACACATGGCAAATTAATTTTTCATAGATATTATGCATAAATGAAATCTAGAGAAAAATATGCATATCTTAAGTTAAATAGATTCACCATAGAATCCTGATAAGCTTTCACCTGCTGTTAATTTTCCTCTGAAATGAAAACACTACTAAGCAACAAAACCAGATGTCTAAGCATATCTTCACAGGGTGGAAAAGAGGGGTTTAAGATTAAAATCCAATATATAAGGCCACTCACATGACAAACTCCATGTTTGACAAAGGAAAGGGAAGGGTTACAGGAGTGAAATAAAGGGTGAGGCAAGAGCAGGAAGGAAAGGACATTGCCCTGCAAAAGGAAAGGATTTATAGTGAAGTTCAGGTCAGAGAGGAATAAAGTATAGATCAGCAAGAGGGATGGGACAGTAGGTGTGGGGCCTTCCCCCATAACCCATTTTCTTCCCTTGTGTGTGAATGAAGGATATCTTCTAAATGAATGAAGGATATCTCCTAGCTCTAAGCATTTCACATTTCTCCTACAGAAGCTCATGGTAAGGGCCTATCTCACCACCCACCCTGGGGGACATGGCCAGAGTTGGATTTTTTCCAGTTTTTAATGCTCTAGGCTTACCTGCAGTCATTTTATAGTATTTGGATGAATGACCCAGAGAATCTTTTCATGTACAAATGACAACAGGTTTAAGTGTTTTAAAATCTGCATGTTTACTTAGTTTTTAGTGTATTGTAGTCATGAAGGTCCAGAGATGTGTTTTGGAGAATTTGTGACCTGGGGTTCTCCATAGGTAGCCTTTGGAGCAAGCAAAAGTAAGCTTTTCTATCAAATATGACATTCTATGAATGGGTTTTTCTTCTTACATACTATTGCTGTAATGAGGTGAAAAAAAGGAACAGGGTCTGGATGGCCAGGATGGTGGGTATAACTTTTACACCGTGAAATGGGGAAGCAGATGAAGACAGAAGGAGACTTCAACTTGTTTTTAAGTGCTTACTATTACTGTAACCATCATGCCATGAAAGGTCATTGACATCTTCAGCTATAGAGTGAAGTTTATTTTCTCCTTTCAAATACAGTATTTTGATACCACCATAATCTCCATTGTGCTGTAACAAAGCAGAAGCTTAGGGATGGGAACTTGGCATCTCTGTCACCTCTGCAGCTGGTGGAGAGAGGAGTAATGTGGGATCCCTAGAGCTACTCAGAGGCCTTGGGGGGACACTTGTGTCCATGCCCTGTGAGCTGACCCTTTCCTTCTCTCTGCAGTATTGTGCTGTTTCCTCCACCAGTAAGTGCCAAGGAAAAAATATTGGGTTTGCATGCCTGAATGACATCACTAGAGCCACATCTTAAGTGGTTATCTGCAACTGCTTAGAAGTCCATTGGCATGTACAAAGTGAATGTAAATGCATTCTTTTGAAGAACGAAAGTAATTCACTGCTAAAAAACCTGCTAAGGCAGTAAAGGCATCCCAAGCATATCTTGTGCCCTTTCAGAATGAGAAAGTCAACAAATATTACACTTCTAGAAAACCATGAAATGAAGAGATATTTTAAGTTCTCAAATAACCTTAATTCTGCTTTATTTGAAAAATGACCTAATAAACATACAACGTCTTTCTTTCTGTCTTGAAAACTGTACTGAAGGGGAAGCTGATTTTGTTTTCTCTGTGCTTATACTTGCCCTAGTCAAAAAACATACACCTCACCTCTGAATTTTACAACTACCTCACCCATCTCTTCCCACCCCTTCAACTGGATGCAAATGTGCAATGTATTACTGTTGGATTTTTTTCCCTTTCATTTCCATTAGTCTCTACACAAATGATATTATTCTCTAGCTTCAATGCTGACAAGCATTGCAGCAAAAATACCTGCAAGGTGAGTATACCAACCCTTCTCCATGAAACTGCTAAAATGTGTATAATTGTTAAGGTTGGAAAAGACCTCTAAGATCACTGAGCCCAACTGTAAACTATCCTCTGTGTTTATCACTAAACTGTGTCCCCAGGTGCCACATCCATGCACCTTTTGAACACTTCCAGGGATGGTGATTCCACCACCTCCCTGGGCAGTCAGTTCCAATGCCTGACTGCCCCTTCCGTGAAGAAATTTCTCCAAATATCCAACCTAAACCCAGGACACTGGGATATTTTTCCCAGCCTTCCCAAGGCTACTGTCCCCAAGGGATGAAGAGGCAGGACAAAATTAAATCTGTATTTATTCAACTTTCTCACAAGTTGGGGTTTTGCTGAATTTGAAATTGTACAAAGGTGCTGTCAGGTGTCTATAATTATTCTCAGTAAATTGTTAAGTAAACACATATTAAGATACTTGTCATCCTATACAGTGATTCACTGGCAGAAGAAGGAATAAAACCTCAAGTTTAGTTTTTAGCACTGTTTATCAAAATATCTCACTTGCATAGCTCCAGTGACTGATAGTTGTTCAACTTAAACTCTGTAGTAAGTTTGGCTTTACAATACCCTTAGTAATGTGAGGTGGTCCAGCTTTTCCACAGTGTGAACTTCCATCTCTTTCAATGGAAGTGAGTTGCTGTAAATGTTGGGGCCCAATCTATGCCCCTGAAATGTAAAGAGGCACCTCCAGAGGTCATGCAGTCCATTTTTCTGTTAAGAGTAAATGCTAAGTTTGTGCAGGCCATCATGGTCCATAGCACCAGCAAAATGGCTCAGTACAGCTGAGTGATCCCATCCAGACCAGAATCTACTGCTGTCACCTTGTGTGCAAGGCTGAGTGAGGAAAACAGCCATTCCTGGCCACATGTGAAGGCCTGGAGTGGCCAGAAGCATTCTGTTCATCTGCATTTTCCCACACATGCATTCTTGCAGTCTGCTGACATGCTTATATGGGCACTGCTGTCTTGTGACTGTGAGGAGGGCAGTGTCATCGTTCTACTTGTTACCTACACAGCTACCCCAGACTATAATTTGAGCCAAAGGTTTAGACAAAGTGGACCTTGCTGGCACAGCCTGATGCTGTATGTGCTTAATATGGTCTTGCACTGGGATTCCACCACCTCCCTGGCTAATCTCTTTTAAGGCTTTTAATTAGAAGACAAACTGTTGATATACATTCCCTTAAGCATGATTGAAAAATCATGCTTACTGAAAAGTAATTGTATAGTATTTTCATCTTTTCAATAGAAAGGAGTCATCTTGCCTAAGGGTAAATATCTGAAAGTTGGTTGTCGATGTCTAGACTCATCAACCTAGATTCCCTTTATAGCTAGCTGAAAGAAACAGGCACCTCCAGGGCATGATTCATCTGTCTGTCTTAGAAGAAATGGTAAGTGGAGAAGGATTGCCTTCTGAAATATATGCTTCAGAAATGATTAGAGTTGTACAGGAAATGGTTTTCATATTCTGTGGGAAATGGATTCAAGGAACTTATTTTCTTCAATACTAGAATGAAGAAAAAGACTTCCAAGAAATTTTCAAGAAAGATACATATTTAAAAAGTCACTCTTGCTCAGTAACATGGAGAGTTTATTATGTTTTCTTCTTTTATAATTTATAATGGAAAAATTACATTTGGAAATTAAGAGATGTTTTAATAAGAAAGACTGAAGTATCATATAGTCTCTACTTTCATGTGACCAAGTGCAAACAAAGAAAATAAGCAGAATGATGCTGTAATATGGAGAATTTGTTCTGGTCTTCCTGCAAAAAAATTAGCCAGGGATTTGAATTTTGTATTATAAATGAATGATATCTGTCAAACCATCTGAGACTGTGAAGCTAATGCATTGAGCTTCATGACAATAACGAGCTGTGACAGTCTAACTGAGTCAGGGAAAGTTTCACAGAACTGGGTGTCTGCAAGGAAGACATCAAAGTTGACAAATGACTTCTAGCTAACTTGCTTCCTTCTGCAAGGCATGTTCCAGTGATGCTGAGGGACAGATGTTAAATGGAGCTAGACAGAACTGAACACACTTCAGTAAATATCTTGCTGATAGAATGATTTACACACCAGGAAGAGGGAACAAATATTTTGAGGAAAATCTGAATGTTGTATTAGACTTTGATCAGACATACAATGTGGGATTCACCTCACCTAATGGTGAGTTGTCTACTGCATAGTATTTACACTGGAGAGTAGCCATTGCACTCTATGGGGAGATATACATATTTCCAGGGTACATTGTAGGTACAAACTTTAGGATGAACACACCTAAGGAGCATACATTTGTCTTGCCAGATTTACAAGGAAGTCTAGGATAATTAGATTAGATGCCAGAGCTTACAATGTACCCATCACAGATGTTCAGGGAAGTCTCAGGATTTGATCAACTAAAGCACTGCCTACAGAATGTTCTGTAATTAATTTTCCATTTTTACTATATTGATTTTTTTAAATCAGCTGCTTGGAGTTAATTCAGAACCAGCTGTTTTTTTATAAACTAATTAGCTAATTGTTTGAGGGAGTAATGAAAGCTGAAATATGTATGTGATATTCTAGTTAGGAAGAATCTGACCACTATGCCTCTAGACCAACCAGAAGAGGACAAAGTCTTATCAGCTTGTAAGCTCTATAAACTTTTTGCCAGGATAAAAACAAATTGAGTTAACAAGAACATGCTAATGAAATCAAAAATGTTTTGGCTTATACTTCCTAACATAATACCAAATTATTCTTCCCCTATGACTTCTCCATTTCCCATGGGTCATACTGCAATATTCACAGGGCATGAGGTTATCTCAGTGCCTACACTGGTCTGTAGTACCAGAGACCCAAGGATATGGACAGCCCAGCATGTCCCAGAACAGCCTCTCTGGGACTTCCCCCAGCCCTCTCCTGAGTCCCAGCACCCCCATCTCATCCCCTGTTGGGGCCACCAGTCCCAGCCCCAGCTATATGGCAGTGGTATATGTCTCCAATCCTGTCTCCAGCCCAGTCTACTGCATCCCCTGCCTGGTTTCCTTGACAGACCCTGGCCCTGTGTACTGCTTGCTGTGCCTGGGGCAGTCGATGGACCTGCCCCATCTCTGCCCAATGTGCTCAGCCCCTGTGGGATGGAGCTTGCTGGTGAGGGCACAGCCTATGCTGGAGTTATTCTCCTTCAGTTCCTTCCTGAGGGAGCAGCCAGCCCCTTGCTGCTTTCCAATGTGTTGTCTTCTTCAGTGTCCTCGAGAGGCTAAAACATTGCTAATCACTGCTTGCCGTTAATATGTGTAGGCTGTTTGTACAAGCAAGGGCTATTCTTCTCTTTCAGGACAAGTACATAGATGGGAGTATTTTCACCTGAAATGGCAAAAAAGAGCCCATACTAGTCCAGGCTAGGACATGCTCTCAATTTCCTAGGCTCTTCAAAACAGTTCTTCACTGGAATGACATCAGAGATGCCTGAAAAGTGTGGACAAAGCTTAGCTGAGCAGTGGGTGCTAATGCATATGCAGGTTTGGGAATAGTGGTACACCTGTAAGTATGAGTTAGATCCTAGCCTTAGCCATGCCCTTTTGGCTCCCAGAAGCAGACAGAGCTGCAGGAACACTGCTGGTCTCTCAATGCTCAGTGTGAATTGGGCACACTGAGTAAGTACCATGGAGATTTCAGAAAGACTTGGCTTCCAGAAGTTGGAGACTGTACAGCAAAGGTAATAAAGACCTTTGCTTTCACGTTACAGTTGCCAAAGTATGAACCTATTCCCTAGGATTTTCGAAGATTTCAAAGATGGGCAACAGGGCAGAACTGCTGTGTTACAACTGTGTTTGGAACAACAATGTTACTGTGCAAGTGACTCGATGGAAGCTACTGAATCAACATCAAAAATGCTGATATGGAAAAACAATTAATCTGACGGAGGAAAAAAAACAAGGTACCAGAAAGAAATGTACAAATGGGACTGTGTTTTTCAAGACCTGTCTCTAGAAGGCTTAAATGCTGAGAGTATACTCTTGCATCACAATGAGGAGCGAGTTTCTCAACTGAGGAGGAAGTGCTTAGATTTAGAACATAAAACCAGGCATAGCATGACTGACCAAAGCTCACCCTGCCTACATTTCATGTATCCAACAGCAGACATAAGCAAATTGAGAAAAAAATAAGAACAGGGCAATTATTTGCCCCTGGTGGCCAGCCTCTAGCCATCTTCATCTTGGGGTCTTCCTATGCTCCATGTGATTTCTGCTTATTGTAACCTTCAGAGAATTTATTTTCATTTAAGTTGTTTAGTGCTGCTTTAAATTAATGGAAGCATTCAGATCCCTTTTTTTTTTGCAAAGCAATCACTGCCTGGAAACATCTTGCACCAAAGCAAACCCTCTACCTTTTGTTTTGAACCAAGTTCTTATTGTCTTTATTTAAAGTTCTGTTTTTGTCTTGAACAGTCCATCAGAGATGAAGTGCGTGTCTGTAGATGTGTTTGACATTTAATGAAATAAGGTTGCCTTCTGCACAATATTCACTGAAAGCCCAACTTTGTAAGCAGTTTGGTCAGCAAGTTTTAAATATTTAGACATTTCCATGCTTTAAATGTCATTGTTGATCTGCTTTGAAAGTATCTCATTAGTCAGCACACCTTACTCCAGCCTAGATAAATCCTAAGCATCTATGGCATACAGGAGTTTTCTCAGTCACATCAAGCTTATTTTGCTTTTTCTTTCCTCTTCTGTTTTTCTTTCTTTTATTTTTAATGAGAGTCTGGTTTAGACCAAATAACTCTATCTTAGGTAACAGTGTTATTATGCAGCACCATTTGAGTTTCAAGCAATGCTTAATTAATTGGCATTTCAGAATGGCCAGAAATTTCAGATGCCATCCATATTTTCCATCAGTGAAGTGGATAGTGCCAAGGAGAAACCAAAGCTGCATTTTTCCTTTATCTGTGCTTTATCTAAAAGATAACATAGTCAGTTTCAAACATCAGTCTAAGAACATCCAAACACTTCTTTCTGTGTAAGATGGTAATATAACTCTAATAATCCAGCAAGTTTGAATACATCCAGCAGGAAAATAGTATCGAAATCATGAAACTGAAGTAATATTTCTTTAAAATAAATGCTTTTATTATTTATCCTTTCTTAGTTCAGTATTTGATGGCAAGTTAAAAGTACTAGGTAAAGAGATTTTTATAACAAAGTTATCCAAAAAAAATTTGACAACAGACCTTCTCTGCTTAGCATAACTGAAACAAACAAATGTGCATCTTTGCTTTTGTTGGCCTCGAAATACCCTTCACCAAAGGAAGACTTCCCGTTTTGTTTCCATGACAATGTGCGTGACTTATGAAAGCTGTGGATCTTTTTGCTGAAGATGTGACTAAACCTGCAGCATTTCATTTGCCTGTAAGTCTCCTTTTTTCTTCTCAGACAAGAGTAGACTTTATTCAAGACATTTATTTCCAAGAAGTTCTGCAGTCTAAACTTCATATTTTCTTTCTCTTTTACCTAATTTTCAGCATTCTCTGTGTAGGAATCTCCTCATTAATTTTTTTTCTGTTTCTATAGTATTTCATCTAATCCTCCTCTGTTTTCCTAATCTTAACACTACATACTTTTCCTGTCTTTAGCCAGACTAATTCTTTTCCATTTCAACTCCTTTAGTGCTTTATTGCTTGACTACCATCTACATTGAAGATTCACTCTCCTCTTGTCTGAGTTACATAAACATAATAGGAGCTGTTTCTTAAAACAGTCTTGATAGTCTTCACTCTCTGTGTTATCATTCTCTAATTAGCCCATTCTCGATCAGTTAACATATTTCTTCCTTAATACAGGGTCTGTCTTCAAGGTTTTTTTTTCTATACATATTGTTATCACTTTCATCCCTATCAGATTACTTAAGTAATAATTATGAAAAATATTTTCTCTTCCTGTAACATATCAAATTTCTATATAAATAGATGTTCGGTTATATGAAGACCAAAGTCACCTAAATGTCATTTCTTTACAAATTATTTTAAGATTACTTATTTTTTCTTCTTTTTAGTTTCCTTTTCTTTTCTTGTTGCATGTTTCATTCTTCCCTTAATCAATAAAATGTTCTTATTGCTTCACCAAAATACCTTACCAAAGTCTATGAAATTATAATTTGCTACAATTTGATATGTGTTAGGGATGACTAGAAGGGGAAACCATTAATGCACTTCCAGATATACATATGGCTATGCATATATACACACATACATATATATCTATCTATACCTACATATACATACAGGCCATGCCTACAGTGAGAAGACAAGAGGAAATGGCCTTAAACTGAGACAGGGGAGACTCAGATTAGATAGTAAAAGAAATTTTGCCCTGTTAGGGTGGTCAGGCACTGGAATATGTTGCCCAGGGAGGTGGTGGAGTCACCATCTGTGGAGGTGTTCAAGAGGTGTCTGGATCTGGTGCTGGATGATATGATTTAGTGGTTTAGGGGTTACAGTGGTAGTATTAGGTGGATGGTTGAACTGGATGATCTTGAAAGTCTCTTCCAACCTTGATGATTCTGTAATTCTATAATTAGTCCGCTGAAGTTACTGCTTCAAAACAATGACTTCAAGATCTCACTAGAATTCAAAAACTCCTGATAACTGAACAGAAATAATTGTACTATTAAGTCTATAAATTTTCTCATTCCAGAGAGAAAACCATCTGTCTGCTATGACTTTTTTTTTTCGTGGGGGTCGATCTCTTCTCCCAGACAACCAGCAGCAGGACAAGAGGGCACAGACTCAAGCTCTGCCAGGGGAGGGTTAGGTTGGATATTAGGAAGAGATTTTTTCCAGAGAGAGTGATCAGACATGGGAATGTGCTGCCCAGGGAGGTGGTGGATTCACCATCCCTGGAGGTTTTCAAGCTGAGACTGGATGTGGCACTTAGTGCCATGGTCTAGTGACCACAGCAGAGTTGGACTTGATGATGATTCTGTAATAATTAGTCCGCTGAAGTTACTGCTTCAAAACAATGACTTCAAGATCTCACTAGAATTCAAAAACTCCTGATAACTGAACAGAAATAATTGTACTATTAAGTCTATAAATTTTCTCATTCCAGAGAGAAAACCATCTGTCTGCTATGACTTTTTTTTTTCGTGGGGGTCGATCTCTTCTCCCAGACAACCAGCAGCAGGACAATTAGTCCGCTGAAGTTACTGCTTCAAAACAATGACTTCAAGATCTCACTAGAATTCAAAAACTCCTGATAACTGAACAGAAATAATTGTACTATTAAGTCTATAAATTTTCTCATTCCAGAGAGAAAACCATCTGTCTGCTATGACTTTTTTTTTTCGTGGGGGTCGATCTCTTCTCCCAGACAACCAGCAGCAGGACAAGAGGGCACAGACTCAAGCTCTGCCAGGGGAGGGTTAGGTTGGATATTAGGAAGAGATTTTTTCCAGAGAGAGTGATCAGGCATGGGAGTGTGCTGCCCAGGGAGGTGGTGGCTTCACCATCCCTGGAGGTTTTCAAGCTGAGACTGGATGTGGCACTTAGTGCCATGGTCTAGTGACCACAGCAGAGTTGGACTTGATGATCTTGGAGGTCTTTTCTAATCCAGCTGATTCTATGATTCTGTGATTCTATGATTCAAAGAATTTTCATCAGACTCTGAAGCTTTGCCTGTTACCAGTCACTTGTTAAGCAACTGTTCTGACCCAGGAAGGTGTTTTTATTTTTATATTTTTTGCAGTTGAATCAAAATGCTCCAAAGCTAAGAGGAGAATATTTATATCACAGCTTTTTAAAATGTAAGGCCATCACCCATTTTAAACTGAAGAGTATAAAATAGGCTAAATTTTATGTCATTTGGTGTATAATATTTATTTCTGCTTATCTAATTCATCCTTGCCTTTTTGAAAAATTAATTCAAATGCATTTTGCATGGCATAAATGAGGTACACATACTTCTTAGG
Source organism: Acanthisitta chloris (assembly GCF_000695815.1). NCBI lineage: Eukaryota > Metazoa > Chordata > Aves > Passeriformes > Acanthisittidae > Acanthisitta > Acanthisitta chloris. The sequence goes on from NW_008678883.1 coordinate 32,036, forward strand.
TATTTCTGTATTATTTATGCATTGATTTTTGTGTTGCTGCCTACTCTGTCTCAAAAGGCTAACTTCTTACAGAGACATATACTGGAAAGGATGGAATAAGCATAAAATGGATTGGATCTGGTTCAAGTAGAAATGTCAGCTGTGATATAAGTGGTGTATCTTGAATCAGCAGCAAGTAACTGGAGCTACTGTGATGATACAGTAGAGACCAACTGAGGGATCTTCACCTTTTTGAATGATTGACAGACATGAAAATATTTCATTTAGATATCCCACTATCCTTTCCCACACCTTGTGAACATGCACCACAGGTCTGCTTCTATACATGCACTGATTTGCAGAGATAGATCCTGTACCATGAAGACACAGCCTTCCTTTCCACTGCCTTTGCAGTGTCTGGCATCATCAACACCTATGAACAGACAGAGGCGATGCCAGAGATTTCAGTCCAAAGTATTTCAGCAAAATAGGGTGAAGTTAATTTCTGTTTTGTGCCACATCCTGCACATAAGTATCTATTTCTAGAATTTTCTGACACATGTCATGGCCACGGAGTTGGCTTGCTTTTTACTCAGCAATTTCTCCTGTCAAAAATGTTCAAGCATTTGACTCAGGGTTGAGGTTTCTGCGAAGAGGAACTCTTCTCTGGTGGCTAATCAAATCTCTATTCCATATATAAGAAAATAAGTTTCATTCCATTGCCATTATTATCCTTTAGTATTTGCTCTTAGCACACACAGTGCAATATCAAAAACCCCTGAGGAGGGCACCAGCAGCAACCACTTGGGATGCAAAGTGCATGTAATTGGCTGCATTTCTAACTCCTGATCAGGCCAGTGGGTACTGGACATAATCTATAACAGTTTCATTTAGTTTTGAAAAGAGGTGTGGCTGTTGTGTGTGTATTAGATAAAAAGACTATATTGCCTACATCTTTGGAAAAATCTCTACCAATCTTGCTTTCTCTGACCTCAAAATATTAATGCAAGTTTAGAATAGTTTGGTGAGTTTTAATGCAGGATACTTTATGCAGTCCTGTTTATCTGTGTGCAAAAAAAGAAGTCAGAATGCATTTTTGAAATGGTTAACAGGACAATTAGGGTGATGGAGAGCCTATGGGAGATTGGCTTTCAGTACACTAAATCAAGAGCTAAAAGCAGAAATGATTACTGCCTATAAATATAAAGATCAATGTAGGAGTGGAACTGTTAAACTCAGGGGCAGCAGTACAGCATAGACGAAGAGAATTTGGCATGAATTAATTCCAGACTTGAAATTCAAAGAACGATATTAGTATTCAAAACATTCAGGTTCTGGAACAATCTTCTAACAGTACAAACGTGATAGTTTGGTGTTCGATTGAATTGTGAAATAGATTGGTTTTTTATGATTACTTGAGGCAGTTGCAGTTGGACTTGTTACCCAGGAAGTTCTTCTCAAATTTACTTCCTATTTTTGTGGTATGTTTTTTGGGCCTTTCCTTAGCAAATTCAATGTGTGAGAAAGCAGTACCCATAAAGAGCTGTGTGACTGCAACATGAACAAAACCACTGAGAGTAAGGCATTTTTATAAGAATCTTGTTTTCCTCCAAGGAGTATAATCCAGTCCATGTCCTCCTGGATAGCAATAGAGAGACTTATTACATACATGCAAATAATTTGATCTCTTATCCAGTACAAAAAGACACACACTCAACCAAACAAGGAAACAAATTCAAGTTGGTGTTTCCAAACACTAAGCCTATGTTGGGTAATAGGTAACACCTCACTCTGAAAAAAGGTTGCAGCTTTACTGCAGATATTCCCTGAGCTTACAACTGTGAAGATGTTAGGTCACCAAAGGACAGTCTCATTTGGACCTGCTGAAGGAGTCACAGCAAGTGTGAGAGATTTCAGCTATCAGAGTAGAAGCATTCCACTGTGAAGAAAGATGGTCTCATCTCATCTAACTTTAGATGTCTACAATAGAGCCACTTACCGCTGAGCTAATCACCTTGAGTTCCCTCTTCATCAGTAGGGAGGAAATAAGTATTTATTACATATGACAGGGAAAAAAACCCATCAAGGCACAGTACACCCTCTAATTCAGTGGCCTTTATTTTCAAATGGCAGTATTCCAAGCATCATAAATTGGAAAGCACGTTAACTGAGTGGTTTAGAATTCTTTTTTAGTTAGATTATTTTTCAACCTCCTTGAAGCAATGGAGTAGACAACAAGAGATAAAAGAACTAGTAATGTTATTGCCACTAAGAAACAAATAAGATAATTAAAATACATACCCATGCAGAGATGCTTTGCTTTACATGGACAGCATTGTGGAAGTTTAGCTTCTCTAAAGGTATTTACGTACACACTGTTTTGTAATGCTTCAAGAATTTAGAATTGGAAACTGTGGATGCCAAGTTATCAAGGGTGACTTCAGTCTGTAAAAAAACCCAAGATAATCTGAAAATAGCTACCAGTGAGAGCCAAATAAACAACTTAGTCTCTTTTTAAGTTTGAGCTTGAAGGCATGAAGAGCTACAATCACCCAGGGTACTTTCACATCATGAGATGCGGGTGGACTGAAGTATTGTTTGCAGTTCAATTAAGCTAATAATACAGGAGTCTTGTCCCCATTCTCTGCAGGTCAAAAAGGATCCTGGTCTACAGCAGAACACCTGCATATCTTGTTTGTACAGGACTCGTGTATTTTGGCAATCTCAGATGGATTTTCGTAATCTAGTTTTTCTAGGAGAAGAAGTAAGAGACAGCAAAAATGTGGATTTTTAACAGGGGGGAGAAGAAAGGCTGTTTGCAAGGAGAGAGAAGATTTTGATGGCAGCACTGTTGGGCAAAGGAAGCCTTAATTCTTTGACATGTGGCCTGCAGGATTTGCCTGTGAAACACACCACAGGCAAAGTCTATTGATGAGCTGAGGAAAAGACATCACTACCAATTTGACAACCAAAACAGTTTTTGTATTCCATTTTCTCCACTGGATAATCAGTACATCTGCCAGAATTACCACTAGTAGTGTGAATATTTATGATTCTTTTGGCCAGTGAGTGTATATGTTGCTATCCTTATCCTGTTCCTTTTGAAATCTGTGAAAAAAACCTTGGGAACTTGGGAGGGCGCAAGAATGCAGAAATTCATTAAATAGATTCTTGACTGGTGTAGTGGCTCATGACAGAAAAATTTAACATCCTCATGGATCTTCCATCAGGATTTCTCCAGTAATGTGATATATGTGGTTGATATATTGATGGGCACTGATTAACTGAGGAGAGAGAAGGATGAGGAGGTGAATTCTATGGAATGTAGTGTTAGTAATTAGTCTGTAGTAGATGCAAGACTATTAGTACCAGTCTGTGCTTTATGTGCAGGCCACAAGCACATGAGGAAGTGGAGCCACACAACTGTGCAGTCCCAGTTAACATGCAGTAAGTTTTGTGAGGGAATTTTGGTCCTCAAAATGGACCTTATGAAATTCTCCTGATAAATTTTCAGGATTATAAGGATTGGTGTAAATTTTAAGGATGATAAGAATTACTCTAGGGATATCTGTAATCAGCAATGAGTCTCACCTGCAAAGAGAAAACAAAAACATCTCCTTAAAATCCTGATCTACCCTGACTTTGAAATAGTTTCCACAAAGTCCCAGCCAAATACTTTTCAAGGATTTGAATGTCAAGATACCTTTGAAAATACACTTTTTTTACTCATTTACATAGCTAGTTAGCACGAGTTTTGCTATGTTTGTCCCTTGACAATGAAAATAAATGTTAAATACCTGCAGATGTGAACAATCTGTCTCAGGCTCACTTTTCTGATAAACAAAAAGTGTTACCTTATCCAGAGAGGTATTGCATTCAGTATGAGTATTAATGGAAAAAAATTGGTGTGGCAGTGCATGAGTAAGCCAGGCTGCAGTAGCTGTGTTTGTACACAGTATTGCCTAACTCCATCTGAATTGCAAAAGCTAGTAGACAAAGAGGTGTGGTGAGGAACACCTTAAAGCAAGTAAGTATCAGCTGAGCCTCTTTTCCCCATTTAAACAATTGCATAGCTGAATAACCTACACTTAAAAACACAAAACCTAATGAATAAGCCATAAGAGTACTTGACCTATATTCAAAGCAATTGTGAGCTTCTGTCCTCTGTGTTTAAGTTGAGTTCTGTCTCATTCAGCTTTCTCAGAGGAGGATGGTTTGTTAAGCAGCCAGCTCTGCTCACAGGCACAGAGTTGTCTCTCTGTGGTAACCCCTTAGAGCAGCAGGGGACAGAACATCATCCTTGCCATTTCTGTTCTGCTAGTTTGGGATGGGTTTTTTTGTTAAAAAAAGTTCCTCTAACATTGAAAAATTAAAGTAATTTTTTGTCTCAGCAAAATAATGTAAAAAGTACTGTTTGCCTTCTCTTTGTGCTGAGGCTTCCTGACAGGGACAGGTTTTATCCTGAATGTGTATGAAGAGCCTCCTTTCAACATGGCCAGTGCCCAAGGGAGTGGGAAAACTGACACTGAGATATGAAATTCTTGTTTCTACAATTTTTCCTTCTTTCCTTTCCATGTTTTCCCTTCTAAGTGCCATTGCCTTGAAATAATAGGCCCATCAGCTAGACAGTAATTTTGGGCAGAATCAAAAAAAAAAAAAGGCTGATACAGAATACAATCAGAAAGGAATTAAATGAGGGTGTTTAATTAATGTCAATCAACAGGGCTCTGTTGACTGTGTCATATCAAACAAATCTGATATTGCTTATAATAGCATTAAAACATGGATTTGTGACATTCTGTTTATAATTAAGAGTACACAAAATCAATACAACCTACTTCAAGCAAATTAAAAATTAGCCAAGTAATATATTGCAAAATGTAATTATATATGGAAATTGCAAAACATCCATTGGGATGTTTTAGCAGGTTGTGCAGAGATCTGCTCTTTGCCTAATGTTGTTCAATGTCTTTATTAAAACTGGGAGAAAATGTAGTATGAGTCAATGAGGTGGACGCAATCCCCACAAGACTGAGGGGTTGGACGGATCAGAAGAGCATAAAATATCCCACCTAGTGGGAGAGTATTCTAATTTGTAGACTATTACAGGTTGGGGATCATCTTGGTTACAGTGACCTTGAGATTGTAGAGTTTAAAATCCTGAGAGAAGTGAGGAAGACAAATATTTGAATCATAACCCTGGATGTTTGGAGAACAGATTTTGGCTTATCCTGGGATCTTGGCAGGATCCAGTGGGAAGCTGCCAGAGAGGATACCAGGGCACAGGAGAGTTGAACTTCCTCAGAGAGTAAAATCAGTCTATTCATATGTGCAGGAAGGTGAGCATATGTGTCAGAAGGTCAGCATGGATGACCAGGGAACTCCAGAGTGAGATAAAATACCATAAAGGAGTACATGAAACAAGGAAGGAGGAATGGGCTTCCCAGAAGGAGCACAGAGATGGTGTTTAAATCTTGCAGGAGAAAGCTGAGGAAGCCAAAGCTCACCTGGAGCTGGGACCAGCAGTGAATGTGAAGGACAAAAAGGACTTTTCTAAGTACATCCGCAGCAAAACAAAGGCAGAGGAAAATTATTTATATGGGGTTTAAGTACATAAATCCCAGCACTGGCAATTTTTAGATGGATCTGGTGATTTTTAGATGGATGTGGCCCATTCTTGTATTATAAATGTTGCAGTGATTATAAAGATACAGTAAGCAATATCCTGAGTACTGGAATATTCCTCTCTGTCTTTGGACAAAGAAAGCAATCAACAGAAAGCAGACAGTCCTGGTAGCAATACCCAGGGTACCCAAATACATGGATGAAATCTGCCTCCTGATACAAACTTGACATGCTTTGAAGGTATAAACTGATCAATCCCCCCAGCAGTGCAAAGCACAGGGCCAAATCTAATTTTTTCAGGCATCTTGTTCCTCTTGTTATTGCTAAAGCCCAACAAAGAACCAGAAAACAGCAAGTCATTCCATTAAGTATAGCAGAATAACTACAGTGCTCCTCCACCCTCCAACTTTTGTAGACAGACATATACAAAGCTGTGAAAGTTTCATAATAGACTGGATTATATAGAAGAAATCATACTCATAAGAGTTATTAAAACTCTGCAGATTTTGGCACTAATCTTTTCGGGTAATTTTTTAATTTTTATTTTTACAAACTGAAAGTCAAGAAACAATGAACCATCAAGTTGCTAGGTCTGGCACAAAAATACTGAAATACAGTAACTGCCTTGAAGAGGTTACTGGCAGAGTTTCAGGAAAGAAGATAGGAAAGCCCAAGGAAACAATGAGATGATTTGTCAGGGGTCACAGACTGCCTGGTTATTACTGAATTTCTCCTTAGACAATCCAACAGGAAAAGAAGGATTTGTAGCACTATAATTCATGTTATCTTTTTTTTCCACCTTACTTATTCCAGAGCTGAGAGGAATCCATAGGAGTCATGCAGTGTGCTGTTCAACTGGAAATTAGGCAAAGAAATACAGATTTAAGTATTCAGTTAGAGAAACCCTACTTAGAAATTTCAACTAAACTTTTATGAGATCTAAGGGACAATAATTACTATGGAAAGGTCAAAATCAGCTGACAGCTAAAATTAGACAATGAGAAGTAAAAGGGCTGGTTCTAGGGAAGAGACTTCTTGTATTTAGGTGGAAATCAGCATCAGAAATGTCTTTCCTTTTCAGTCAGAACTCTGCTCCTTCCGGAGCAGCAACAAAGAGCATTCCCTTCCTGCTAGCTCCAACAAGAGTAAAGAGAAGAAAATACCCAATGAGTGAAGAAGTAAATATATGAGTAACAGACCAAAGCAATTTGAGTAAGATAGAAAAACCAGAAGATTTTGTGAAACAACAGAGTGGAGAAGTGTGGGAGCAGTGAAACAAGGTAAATAATTGAAAAGTTGGAACATACCACTAGGAAAAATCTTTAAAATGTAAAACACTCTAGCACAGACAAAAGAGAAATGACTAACTGGAAAGATAAAATAGCAACAAGTACACTTTGTATTGAAGTAGACATAATCCTGTACCAAAGGATGCATTCTTATAATCAGTAGTATTTCACAGGCAATTGTGAGGCAAAACTGAATGAACAAGAAGATTCTCAGGATATCTGGTTTTAGACCAGATCTCTGTGCTTGATATGCTCATGGGACAGCTGAGAGAACATTGTTAGGGGCAATGCTTGTGGTTCTGAGTAATGCTTGCTTTTTTATAAAACTTGACTTTTATGCTAATTCATAGAAAAATTTCAGAGGAATCTCTTTTTCCAGTTCCAGACTTTGAAATTTTCTAAAACGCTAGACATTCCGTCAGAAATTTCTGAACATTCTGTAATTGTAATTGTCCTTCCTTTCTTTTTCATCAGCTGAAGTCCAGCCTTTCCAGATGAGTGAAAAGAACAACCTCTATGCAACCATTTTTGTCTATTTTGCTACCCACAGCACCTTGCATTGTGCAGACACCAAGAGACCTGCTGAGCTGACAAGGGTTTGCTGGGGACAAGTGCTCTTTTCAGAAACATCCTCTTGACTCTTCACTCCTGTTGTTGGTATTTCTTTCCATTTGCTTATAACGTGGTAATAATGCAAGGTTAAGTGAAACAGTGTAGGTGAAAACCACAGTAGGTGTAAATCTGCTATCTTAATTTTAGATGTAGATTGAGATTCAGACATACCAAAAATTCTATTGAGGCTGTAATGAGCCTTCTTTTTTTTCATGCAGCAAGTGAAGAACTGCAAAGTTTTATTTGACTAGTTTCTAGCTGCCAGTTTCTCACCCTGCATTATTGTCATGTCCCTTCATTTTGATGTCGTGATTGAAGCTGCTTCATGTCAACATTAACGGGAGGTGGTGTGAAACTCCACCTTGACCACCATGTAAGGCCTGGATTGAAAACAGAGGTCTTGCATTTCTGCACAACAGCAAAGTGGCAGGAAAGAAAAAATGAAGAGTTCTATAATGAAAGGAGGAGGAAGCACAAGCAATTTCTTAGGAATATGCTATCTGAAGACCTATGATAGCTGAAAAGCCTCACCAGTATAAGAAAGTAGACTTGGTTATCACAAGATTCAGCTTATTGATGAAATTGAGTAAATCCAAAGGCTTACAAGTGTCAAAGCAACAAAATTTTTGACAAGGGTCAAAACACCAAAACTTTTGACAAGGGTCAAAACAATGAGAAACAAAGAAATATTTTTTATAGAACTCAGCTATTTTCTGTGTTAGGTACCCAATTTAAGCACAGTACCATTAAAAATGTAAGCACTTTGAGTGAAAGAAGGTGATCTCTACTTAACTGCCTATATTGCTGAAACAGTTAGGGAAGATTTGAACATCTCAGCTTGGTCATCAACTAAAATGACAGTAAACCAAGTTACTCAAATAATAAAAGTAACAATTTATAATTTATAATGTTGTTTTGCCAAAGTCTTCACCTTCTAAAGAAACAATAGACTCCTGAACAAACCCCTTTGACTCTTTCATAGACGTATGTTTCCACAAAAGCTATGCAAATTATAAAAATATTCTAGCTGTACCTCTATATTTAACTATTGACAATTTATCCACTTACCCATTAAAGTCATGACAGGAAAATCGAAGCTTTGGAAGGTCCATTTAAAAATCAGGTGTGGGGTTTTTTTGAGAATGAAAATGGAGCTGAGGAGATTAGAAATGGAGCTTTATGATTTTCAAGTATGCTACCAGTGCATTTTTCTACTTGAACATTTCAAGAACCTGGGCTAAGTTTGCTTTCTCACAGCCTATTCATATCCTATCTCTTACAGGGAACACTGAGAAACACTGAACCCTGCATATTTTTGAAAAGCTGCTCCAGAGCTTTAGAACTTCTTGCGTTAATGGAGGTACTCAATGTTCTGACATTTTTTTTTCTCAACCTGTTCGCTCCCCAACAACCTTTTCACTGAAACAAATTGCTATGATCAAAATAAGAAAAAAACAATTGCACTCTATAAAATATTCTGCAGGAATGTCTGACATATGAGTGTCTAGGCACAGATGACTCGTTACATGCTTATTCATCATACTCTGAATGGAAAAAAAATCACAGAAATTGCTGTTATATAAAAACATTTGGTCCTAGTAAGATTTAGTTCTCTTGGGTTGGGTGCAACAGACTCATACAGAGACAAAGATGGTTAAAAGTGTCTATTAATGGTAGCAGTGGTGGAAATCTGATGAGATTGCCCCATGAAGAGGTGACATGTGATTAGACTCCTGCATCTTTTATGTAGTGGCCAATTTCAGTGCAATCTCAATCTTATAATAGAACCTACAACTATCTATTGGTAACACATAACATGTTTTTTTGTGGAATAATGCTAGGTGACAAAGATGGACTCTCCTGTTGTAATGACATATTGGTTTGGTATGTTTATGATGCAAATTCTATTAATAAATATTTAAAATGCTAGTTAATTACTGTTTAACTCACCCACTGCAGACTAAAAAGCCTTGTTAAAATCATGCAATCCACCAGAGGCAGAATTTTGGACACATAATAGAAAATGGTTGCCTCCACCCCCCCTTGTGTTAAAGACACAAGAAACATTGAGGCTTTTTAGTTGTTTGATGTGATTTCATTTTGTATGTGAAAAAATAATAGCTGGATATTGATAAGTTATTTTCATTAGTCTGCTTGTTTGGAAGGAAGTTGATTAACTTATTCATAGACTATTGTCCATTAATATAATGAAGAGTATATGGATGTCATAATAAATATGAGTCTGACATTTATGTTGGTGTAAGTCTGGATTTATGCATCTGAAATTAATGGAGCTGCACTGATATCAATCCCAGGAAAATTAGGTCAAAGGAATCCCAAAAGGTAAACAGAGCTGCACCAAGCCAGTCTCTGATACATGAAAAGAGCAAAAACAAAGCAGAATTTTGAATCTGGCATTTGCAATTGTACCTGTGCCAGCTGAACCTAGAACAAATAATAACTGTGAAGATACAATGGCATGGCCTTCCATGCATTCTAGTGCCTACATCACAAAATCCCTCCAGAACTTGGGTGCATGTTTGCAACTTTGTGATGCTGCAATTCCTTGCAACAGTTAGTTAGATCAATCTAACAGAGATTTGCTACCACTTGCTGTACTCACAAGAATACCCATACTTCTTAAGAGGTTTGCCTTATCAGTGGTGAGAGAGACCTCATTTCCAAATGCTTTCAGTCTTTATAGATTTTTACATGTTTGAAAATCAGTGAAGTAGCATTCTACATTTTCTTTGCATATCTTCAAGTAATTATACAATGTATAATGCAGGGGCAATTCAAAGAGGACAACAAATGAATTTTATCCCCATTATCCTTTAAGTTTGGGTGCTTTAAATCTAGAATTAGTCCATGAGACCCTGTAGAACCAAGGCAAATGAAAACAGTGGTTTTGTTTTGGTCTCAGACACAGTGAGCCAAATACTCCTTTCTCTAGTCCTTAGGGGGCATTTCTTGTCATCTGAAACAGATTGTTGAGCCCCTGCCCAACATATTGACCTCTTCCCAAGCTAGTTTCTTTAGCTTAGATGCACATTTATATGCAGTATATAAATGGCAAGGGTTTGGTATTGGGGGGCCTGCAGGGGTGGCCTTTGTAGGAGGTTAGGACTGCTCCGTCCTAGACTCAGGTGGTTCAAGCCAGCTCAGCAATGGATCCACTACATGCCAAAGCTAAGTAAACCAGAGGAATCTGTGGTGTCTCTGTGAAGACATATTTGAGAAAAGGCAGAAAACACCAAGGACAATGGAACAAGTGAGCAACAGAGGGAACAAGAGGAATGCAGCAGTAGGAGGTACTCCATGGTGGAGCTGTTTACTCCCCTGAAAGAACTGTGGCCTCTGGAGGACACACACTGGAGTGGAGTGAAAATACAACGAAGTAGCAGAAAGAAATAGCTACACACTGTTCCCAACTGCCTACGGCATCTATTGTCTCACTGTGTGAACTGAGTGCAACCTGCAGTATTAGGAAGGTGAGTAGAGATTGGGAAGCAGGTAAGAGAGGTGTCTGGACAGAAGTTGAACCTGGGAATAGGAGAAAAAAGTGTCTTTCCTAAGTATTTAGATGCTTGTCATCTTTGTTTTTCAATACCCAAACCAGTAAATAAATGTTTGAAATTAAATTCCTCAACTTGAGACTGTTTTGCCAACTGCAGTAACTGCTGAATGATTTCCTTGTCTTTGTTTTGATCCATAAGTTTTCTTGTTCTTCCTATTTTCTTCCCATTCCCACTGTGAGGAGGGAAAGGAGGGAAGAGTGAGCAAACAGCTCTCTGGATGTTTGGCTGCTGGTCGGGGCCATCCCACCACACACCAGACTTGGCAATGCAGGACAAGGTTTTCACTCACACCTTGTTGTTTGTAGTTTGACTTCATGGACTATGCACCTATGCATCGTTAATGACTTCGAAACCCACGTCTCTCACTTTGCCCGTAATTATTATGGATTCTCTATGGAGGATAACCAAACGAGCCCACCGAATGTTACAGATGAAAAAGTTTTGTTCCAAGAAGTGGAAGGCCAGCAGGAGCAGTGGGCTGGTCACCCTGGAGAGCTCAGGCTGGTTTGAGCTCGGGGAGCCGCTGGCCGTGGTGCTGACCGGGAGATCCTGTCGGAATTAACAACTTCTGTAGCTGAAAACCCAAACACTCTACCTATAACTTTAAAAAAGTACCATATACTTAGAAGAAGTGGTGCAAGAACCCTTCTATTGCCATCTATGAATAAATGAATTTTCCCCCCTATTTATACTCAACAATCCATATTAATTCCATTACACATGGATATCGGCATCTGCCCACTCAGCTCAGGGTGATGTAAATATAAACATTTACACTTAATATTTGCAGATTTTTTATATTAACTAATATTTTCCTATTTGAAAGTGCCAGTGCTTTTTGGAAAGAAATTGGATTAACACTTACCACAATTAAATCTATTTGTGGAACAACCAAATGGAGCTGGGAGAAAACAAATTCATCTCTGTATCATAGATTCATGGTGTTTAGCATCAGAAAGGGTGCTGGATTACTCAGCCTGAAGCTCTGCATTTCATAAACCCTCACATTTCACCCACTTACCCTTGTTTTGAACTCAGACATTTGTGTGGTTTAAACTGCCTTCTGAAAGGAAGATTGGCCTGAATTAAAAAAATATTATTTCCCCTTACCCCAGGATTCTTGCTTCCTGTGCTAGGGAGGAGAACTAGGTATTTTCTCTATAAAGAAAACATAGCCAAGCCACTTCATAATGTCCTCCTTGCTAAAAATAAGCACGGAGCTCTTTAAGTCTTTCATGATATATTTGCAGGTCTTTTCTATGCTTTCCTCTAATTTTTCAGCACCAGTTTTAAGACGTATGTACTGCACCTGGAGAAGGCACACCTGTGTCACCATGTCGTGGTTTAACCCCAACCAGCAGCTAAGCACATGCAGCTGCTCACTCGCTCCCCTTCCAGAGGGATGCAGAAGAGAATCGGAAGGAGGAAAGCTAGAAACCCCATGTGCTGAGATAAAGGCAGTCTAATAGAGAAAGCAAAAGCCACACACACCAGTGAAGCAAAACAAGGAATTAATTCACTGCTTCCCACAGGCAGGCAGGAGTTCAGCACCTCCAGGAGAGCAGGGCCTCAGCACAAGTTATGGTTCCTTGGGGATACAAATGCCATTACTCCAAATATTCCCCCCTTCTTCTCCCCACTTTATATACTGAGCATGATGTCCTATGGTATGGAATATCCCTTTGGTCAGTTTGGGTCACCTGTCCAGACTGTGTTTCCTCCCAACCTCCCAGGCACCCCCAACTTCCTCGCCATGTTTCAGTATGGAAAGCAGTAAAGACCTCTGTGTAAGCTCTGCTCAGAAATAACAAAAACATCTCTATATTATCAACCCTCTGTTCTGCACAAATCCAAAACACAGACCCATAATAGTCACTGTGAAGAAAGTCACCTCTACCTCAGCCCAAACCAGCACACACCAGTACCACATGCAGAGTAAAAAACATTTCCTGGTTTCTATTCACCACTTGTTTGTACATTCACAGTTTGTGCTACCTCTTTGTGCCACAGCATCACAATGAGAACTCAGATTCTTGTCCACTGTGACTCCACAATTTATTTTAAACTCACGATTTTCCAGTTCAGAATTCAGTATTCTGCAGGGATAGCTATATCTTGCTGTATTAAATTACAGTTTGTTTGAATAGACAAGTCTACCAGCTGACCCAAATCACACTGACTTATCTATATTCACCGTTAGTTACCACTCTGCCAAACCTCATGTCATCTGCAGCTTTTATTAATGCTGATTTTATATTTACTTTTAGGTCACTGAGGAGAATGTTGAATCCTGTGAAATTTAGTCATAAGGAAATCCATCAGAGACACACTACCCAGGCATGATTCCATATTGACACACAATGTTGCAGACTATAACTTCTGAGACCCCTTATTATGCACTTTGCAGGTATTGTGTGGTCCTAATTGTTTAGCAGAATGTCATGAGGTGCTAAGTCATACGCTTTACTAAAGCCTACATTAAATCATATCAGTTTCTTTAGCAAAGGAATTATTATGTCAAAGAAGTAAAATGACCTACTTTTGTGTTAACTGAAATTTGTATCTTCCTACTTTTTAATTCCCATTAAAGACAGTTTATCAAAGATTTCATTGCAAATATTGTGCTGTTTTATTCTGCACTGCTCTCATGTTAAATTGGCATTGTAAAATATTCTTCCAGTCTTATTTTCATTATATATTCCCATGTCAACATTTCCTTTAAGCAAATATCCTACAATATCCTTTTTATTGTGATGAGCTATCTTCTACACTGTATTATTCAGAGCAGCCAAAGCTGACTCACAAAAGATTCATTATTTGTTGTCCCATAACTGCTGCTATTTACATACATTTCCTATGGGATGTTTCCACTCTTCAAACCACAGAGAACTCAGAGACTGTATGTGTAAACTGGATACTAAAAGACAAGAGGTGAAATAAGGACTGTGATGCTACAACCATGAAGAAAGTCACACCTGGAGGTCTGTACTGGTAGGGAGTAAAGCAGGACAAATATTTAGGCAAGGAAGTTAATAATGCTTAGACTGCAATATCAGAATACAAACCTTTCTTCAGAGCTCCTGAGTGTCAAAGAGTTGCTTGGTTTTGTCTGGTAGAAATGAAGCTTGGTATTTCAGGCCAAAATTATACATGCTGTAGAATTTTAAAGCTGAGCATGAATATTTACAGTTTAAAAATTCTAATTTAGATATGAAACAGTAAATCGAGGACATTTTTGAGAAAAAGCAGCCAGTCAATCTTGAATAAGCCCCTGAACAACCAGAGACTCTTTTCAGCACATATGGTTGTCTAACAGGGTGCCTCAGAACAGTGGGTGATATTATATGCCATATGTGCTGCTATACCAGAGAATGACTTGGTTTCTGGTAATACTAAAACCAAAGACTAAACTCTAAAATTACCTAGCTCTTCTTAATCAATATCAGCATCTTATTATTCCATCTATATTTAATTGCATTCTTATGGGCTGAAAGAATGCCTTTTAGCTGTCAGGAGAAAATATGAGGAGGAATGGTTTACCTAAATAAAACAAAACTTTCAAAGTGGATCATTATCTTGTTATTCATTTGTTTAATGGAAACCCTTTTCTGGAACAAAAATCAAAAAAAGAGTGACTAAGAAAGCAAACAATGTGGAGATCCTGATATTTTGTCTCATAAATGTAATAGAAAAGCAAAGCATTTATCTGCAATACCCATAAAGGTGTGATGATATGGTAAGGAATATTTTCCTGACCAAAATTGATTTGGTATCTTACATTCAGAAATGTGTGTTCCATTGGCTCTCTAAAACACCTTTGCAAGAATGAAATGTGTATCACAGAGTCATAGAATCATCAAGGTTGGGAAAAACCTCTAAGATCATCGAGTCTAACCATTAACCCAACACCATTGTATTCATCACTAAACCATATCCCCAAGTGCCACATCCACCCAACTTTTGAACACTTCCAGAGATGGTGATTCCACCACTTCCCCGGGTAGTCTGTTCCAAAGCTTGACCACCCTTCTGGTGAAGACATTTTTCTTAATATCCAATCTAAACCTCTCCTGGTGCAACTTGAGGCCATCTTAGCCTCTCACTTGTTATCTGGGAGACAAGACCAAATCCCACCAGGATGTAACTTGTTTCAGGTAGTTGTTGAGAGCGATACAGTCTCCCCTGAACCTCTGTTTCTCCAGGCTAAACAATCCCAGCTCCCTCAGCTGTTCTTCATGAGACTTGGGCTCTAGACCCTTCCCCAGTTTTGTTGCCCAGCTCTGGGCACACTCGAGTGCCTCAATGTCTTTCTTATAGTAAGAGGCCCAAAAATTGAACACAGGATTCAAGGTGTGGCCTCACCTGTTCCAAGTACAGAGGGGCAATAAATTCCCAAGTCCTACTGGCCACACTGTTTGTGATACAGGCCAGGATGCCATTGGCCTTCTCGGCCACCTGGGCACACTGCTGGCTTATGTTCAATCAGCTGTTGACCAGCACCCTCAGGTCCTTTTCAGCTGGGTTGCTTTCCAGCCACTCTGCCCTCGTTGTGACCCGAGTGTAAGACCCAGCACTTTGCCCTACTGGAGCTCATACAGTTGGCCTCAGCCCATTAATGCAGCCTGTCCAGAATCCTCTGCAAAGCCTTCCTATACTCCAGCAGACTGACACTGCCACCTAATTTGGTGTCATCTGCAAAATGACTGAGGGTGCACTTGATCCCTTCATCCAGGTCATCGATAAAGATATTAAAGAGAACTGGCCCCAGTACTGATCTCTGAGGAACCCCATTTGTGACTAGATGCCAACTGGATTTAATTCTATTCACTGTCACTCGCTGGGTTCATCCGTAACTTCATTGCATATGATGCAAGATACATTTAAAACTTGGCCTAAAATTTCAGGAAGTCATTTGGTTTGCTTACTTAACTCAAAATAACTTGTGGAATCTGATTTCTAAAAAGCAAGTATTCAATTACTGTGAAATTGAAAAACGTTTGAAGCATCTCAGTTTGAATACTTTGTGGTGAAACACCTACATCACCAGTCACTTTGAAAATGTAGGTGAGGAAATCCTCAAAGGCTAGCACTAGTACTTCTTAACCCTTTCCCTCCTATTGCAGTTGTCTTCACTAATATTTTTGTCTTCAGTTATTTTTGCTTACAAAGAGTCATTCTCCCCCCTACTAATTTTCATTACTTCTCCATAAATATCTATTTTTAGGAACTCTTCAGGCAGGTTTGAACTTTAGCTGTCAGAAGCAGACAAAATTCTACTGGAAGACATAATTCAGCAAAACATTTGGCTCCCTTGCCAAATACAGAAATCAATGAGATTTCCTGGACTGAGTGCAATTTTTAAAGTAAACACATTAATGCAAGTGTGTCATCATATCTGCACTCTCCATCCAACCTCTGTTTTAAAAAATAAAATATTCTCTACACAAATGTGATTTACAGACTAAGCTCCAAGAACAAGTGGAATGTCATATAAAAGATCTGCAGATGTAACAAAAGGCTCTGAATACCAGAGGACAGTATAGGGTGGGTCTTTGTAGGTGTTGGTATGCCCTTTGCTGTCACTCAGCTTGCTAGTAAAATGAAGAAGTCACAACCTCAGCCCTTTCAGCTGGCACATCAGAAGACCAAAGCAAGAACTTTCCATGTGAAGTGGTCTCACATGAAGAGACAAATGCAGTGTTGCCCCTGCCTCTTACTCTCTAACAGGTCCTATCAGATATTAGCTTTTCTTTTTTCTAATTCCCAGCAGCTGCTGGTGTTTGGTTATTCAAATATACTTATTCAAATCCAGAACCAGTTACAATCACAAGCAAAATAACTTAGATCTCTTGCTTTTATAGAAACCTAATTGGAATATTCAGGCACTATCACATGGTGTCCAACACCATGGTTAGGCAATTTTGTTGTGAGGTAAGATCTCTTTCAGAAGCCACCAGTGTTCATTGGTTTCCTCTACTGTTTTTCCCCATGCACATTACCTTTCAGGAAATGCATGTGGTTTTGGTCTAGGAGGTGATCTGGCTAAAAGATTTTGGTTTTCTGCTATTTACATTGTAAGAAGGATGCTGTAACTATAGCATCACATTAGTTAAAATTGCAAATAATGAGGAAAACATATTAAGGAAGCTCTTGAAACATTGTAAAAACAAACTTGTACATACATTTAATAAAAAAACCTGTGTCACAGCAAGGAAAGTACCAGTAGCAATGCTTAAAACTCCTCTTGACAGACATTAGGAAATACAGTGCATGCCTTGAGTGCACCGATTAGCTTTGATAGCCCTGAGAACATCTAGGACTTGCACCTCTACATTCTCCACCTCTGCCTCACTACCTCCCTTTAAGCTTAGGCTCAGGCCCTCGTCCTTGCCTGAACTACACTGTGGGTAGGTCTATATCCAGCTCTGTTCCTTGAGGATCCCAACTTGCTGACTGGACTTCCTGCATTGACAGCAAACCTAACATGTCACTTTGCATATATCTGATCACTGAACTGTTGTTTGAGTCTGTTGGTGTCACCAACCTTGCTCTGTTTGTTTTGCTTTGATAATGTGAGACTGTGCCCTTGTCAGTGTGGTCATTGCTTCTTCCTACTTGCATTGTGGTCAGGTCCTCATCTTCTCTCACAAAGTGTCCCCATTCTTTTTGCTCCTTGCCACAGCATATAGTTTACCAACTAAAGCAGAGGCCTTGGAATCATCATTTTTAGTCCATTCACAATTTTGCCATTGGATTCCAAGTTTCAAGGCAGTCAATCTCTGAGCATTTTAGTCTTTGACTGTATAAACAGTTGTTGTAGTTAGCTGTCTTTAACTTTTATGCTTCTCAAGGGAGGTGCAGTTTAAGAAGGTTTAACCCATTTACTTTCTGGATTAGAGACCTAAACCATCAAAATGTCTTAATCAAACCTTTAACTGATTGAAGCTTAATTCTTCAGTATGCAGCATACTGTCAAAATGACTCAGCATTCACTCTGGGAAAAAAGATACTGGTAGTCTTCTGTCAAAACTTATCCAACTTAAGCCAATTTTCTCCCACCTAAAATGCCAAAGTAAGATATTTTACAAAGCATGTTGCACTCCTTTTTCAGGTCCCCTTTGGTGAACATTCAATATGTTCTCTGAAGGCTAAATTAAGATTGGGTAGAGAAGGTATCTGAGTCTTAATTTTGCTCTTACTTCTTGCTTTCACAGTGACAAATATGATACCTGGAAACATGAAAGGTCTTCCTGCCACAGAACATATCCTGCAGCAGAGAAAGAAATAGTGCCATTTCAGGAGTGGAAAGAGCCTCTTGGTCCTTGTCAGACCAGACTGGCTTCTGCAGTTAGGAGCTGTGGTTTGGGAAGACAAGAAGTAATAAGGTTTTCTTTAGCTATACCTACTCCATACTAATAGGCTAAACAGGGAGACATTCTCTACTGGGACCCTCGGGCCTGCTGGAGCAGTTTGGCTCAATCCACACTTTTAAAATCCTTTTATCCTTCAAACCAACATGGGATTATTTAAATTCTTTGTAGGGACTGACTGGCTTGTCCTGTATTGAACCAAGAAAGGGAATTGTTTGGCAGGTGTGATAGCTGGTGTAGGAGAAAACCTTGCTGCAAACTAAAAGTAGAGACAACTGACCTCCAATGCTGATGCCCATTATGTGGTACCCTAACCTACTGATACAGACACAGATACATTTCAGACTTCTCTGATCTGCTCTTTGGATCTTCTGGTTTACTGGGTCAGAATGTAGACTTAGCTATGCTCTTCGGATCTTCTGGTTTACTGGGTCAGAATGAGCAAAACCATGTCAGGCAAAATAAACAGGTATTCTCTTCTGGGTACCATCTTACAGTGCCAAACAGAGGTGCCAATCATAAGCTTGTGTTGAGACTAGTAATATGAATTTCCATATTCTAGCTTTCACAAGCAGTGAAAAGGTTACAATATAACAGGGCAGAATTCAGATTTATAAACAAATTCATCTAATGTCAGTTAGGTGTCACAGAATATTCTGCTTGGGGTCCTGTAAGCCCTTTATTCATTTTCATATTTACTCAAGCCCACACAAGTGTCTGCAGGATCTACAGGTGTTCAGATGGCACTGAGTGCCTCTGTTTATGTAGCTAATCTGTTTTAATTGGGTTAGCACTGTTAATTGTCTAAAATAGTTCTTATGGTATAAATGGGACTGTTCACACCTTTCAGATCTATGTTCCTGGATCTCTTCAAGCCACTCCAAGGATCACCTGGTGTAAGTCTTCTTGTTTATCAACAGCCTATTTCAGGGCACTGATAGATGCTTAAGATAAGCTACTCATTGTCTGGGAATGGATAAACCCTTGAAACACAAGGCCAGCTAAGTAGTTTTGGATAATAATTTTTTGGTCACAACTATTGTAGTTACATATATTCTGCTTGGCCATTGTTTTTGTATAAGATTTTGTATAAATACTACTGAACATTTTCAGTGATAATGGCTATCTTTACTCTTTCATTTAATACTGAAGCATAAATGACAGTAGTTTTGCTAGGTCAAGACAATGTCAGGCACAACAAAACCTTGACAATCTGTGCAAGCTTAAATTGGTACAAAATCAGGCACACATTCTCCCCTGACAGCAGTCTGTGCTAATGCAGGGGGTTAGTCTTCTCACATCATTAGTCTTCCTGGGGTTTTGTTCTGGTTTACTTCCAAATAAGATTACTAGAAACTGGTTAATGTTTGAAGAATGCCATGGTGGCAAGTTACAGAACTGTTTACATATAAGGTAAGTTCACACATGCAATTCCTATCACATAATGGGTTAGTGGATATCAGCTGACCTGTAGCAATTCTACAGCCACTGTGTAGATGTTTCAGGGTCTGGATTCATAGGCCAATGGGAGGCTAATGCCACTGAAATCACTGACTTAGCTCATTGGGGCCCAGAACAGCAATTTTAAAAGCATTTCTGTTTCATTTCATTATTCTTCCCTGAAACTAAAACACTAAAGATGTGTTGCCCCACATTTGTTGAAGGTTAAAACTGTGCATATTGGCAGTACCTGATAAGAAGAAATGCTTGACTCATGGCAAATCCACTGTGATCACAGACCTATCAACTCCAGGCCTTTGAATTGGACTGAGATACTGCTGTGATAAGTTCATTTATTTGCAACCATTAAGATCAGGCTGTTATTGACATAGACAAGAAGTGATAACAACATGACAACTAGAAAGACAATGTTTTTTGCAAGATACTTGGTAACATATGAGAAAAATCAGTCATTAAAATATAACTAACACTATTAAAACCAGATTTTTTCCCATATTTTTTCACTGTTGATGTTGACTGTTGCTAATTCACGCTACTCATTAACTTCCACTGGGTCCATCAGTCTGGAGTAAGGGAAACTGAGCTTATTTGCTTACATTTAAAGTTAGTTTTGCATTTGCATGTTTCATTTTCCAATTCCTCTCAGGTTTTTAAAGTACTGCTTAGGAAATACCAAGTCACACAACTGCTGCACTGACCTTGCCACACTGTTTTGTCTTTGCCCAGCAGGAACACTGTCACTGCTATAGAGATCACTAGAAATGGGGCAGAATGTTTCACATCGTCTTTCCAAAGAAAGTTTTCTTTGATACAGGTACTAAAAAAAATTAAATCCACGATCCCCAACCTGACCAGCTTTTAATTCCCAACCTCTGTTTCCATGGCATTCTCAGCTGGTAGAAGGCAGAGAGCTAGTACAGTAAAAGAGGCAGACCAGCTTGTGCAGTGCTTTCCTAGCAACACCTACGGCCTGTAGGATCCTCTTGTGTTAACTTTAGCAAGAACAGAAACAGAATCTCTTTCTACCTTTGTTTCTTTTTCCCTTTCAAGGGTATAAATGGAGGACAGAGATTGAATGGGCCCTAGCATTTGCTGACCTTTGCATTTATAGTGCTAGAGCAGAGCAGTTACCTTCAGCAGCCAGACAGGCTCCTGGGCTAATAAGCTAATTCGTAATCATAATGAGAAATAAATATCTCAGCAGAATGCTTTCCTAGTTTTGAGTGAAATTCATAACTATCTAGTTTTTGCTTATGCATCACTCTAAGGCATGATTCTAACACTTTTTTTAAAAAAAGAATTCATTGTTTTATGTATAAGAATTTATTTATGCTTTACCTTTGTAGGCAACAGTAGTAACAAATTGTTTCAATAATAATTCTTGTAACATTATACTTAAACTATACTTAATTCAATGGGGTTACTTCAGCTGTAAATCAGCACCCTAAAGAATGGACCATATATATAAATCATTATATCTCCAAGAGGTTCTATTAGATGCATCTTAGTTCTGCCAACACAGATCAAACTGTAATATAAAGGATCTAAAATCATAATCTGAACGCACTTCTCAAAATCAAAGTCTGTTTAAATACCATCATTAGATTAGGATACTGAAGCTATATTCTAGGAAAGGTGAAATGAGACTCTGAACAGCTATAATAGAATCATAGAATCAACGGGGTTGGAAGACACCTGCCCATAACTCTCCTGTACCTTTTTCTCAGGTGATTCTAAAATATTTTGTAGCCACTCCCCCCATGATAGCACTAAGAATAAAACTTACACACTTTTAGGAAGAGGAGGAGAGTCAAGAAAGCTATTTTAATTCTAAAAGGTTAGTCATTGTTTGGCAATCTGAAATTGCCAGGATGGAAACACTGCAGAAGAGAACACTGAGAAAAGATGTGATAGAAATCTTCAGATGTGTTAAAGGCTGTGCAAAGAGGATGAGAATGTCCCCTGTGTACAAACCAGGAAACCTTGGGCTAAAATTGCAGCAGACTTAGATCTGACTTTAGACGTAGCTTTCTAAGAGTAAAGATAGCCAATCCCTGGAGTAGTTAATTAGGTGCCCTGAGGAATAAGGGTAAGCAAATGTCTACCAGCAATAATGATTGTTTCTAAGTGAAAAATTGATCCTACTTTGGGTGGGAGCATGGACCAGGTCACCTCCTGAATCCTCTTCTCCAATTTTTTTTGATTCTTTATACTTAAGACACCAAAGGTACTGATATTTGACATACTTAACACTTGTCAAAACTAAAATTAAAATAGGCAAACCAGAAATCTTATGAGAAATGATGGTATATTAATTACTCTATTTAGGTGTTTTGTTCCATCCCTACCTCTTTCCCAGCCTTCAGTTCAGTCACATTACACACTTCTTTCCCTTATACTGAGTTAGCATCTTTACTCCTCTTCCATACTCATGCAAGCCTGATACTCCAACACCTCAGTGGAAGACAAGAGTTTTGGCAAAGAAACTTCTGCTTCTCTAAACTATCATGTTTGACTTGCACCTCCTGGGAGATCTCAGAGGATAAATGACAGACATGCGTAAGTGCAATTCTGATCTTTTGCATGCATCCCAGTCCAGTGATTTTCTCTCTCCTCCACTCTTATTCTAACCAATCTCCAGATGAGTGGAAGACAGGAAAACCAAAATAGCAACACTTCTGCATTTTGAACATTTTGTAAGATAGGAGCTGTGTTTTGAAAACATGGAGACTGATTATTCAACTAGTTTAAAATATCCAGACTGATTAATCTCCTCATCTTTGGTACCTCCAAACCATTTGCTCACAGTTTGGAAAACATGTGTTTATGAACATTCAATGAACAGAGTCACAAACAAGCCCTACTTATATCTTATTACTAATATTTGGAAGGGAGGAAATCTCTCCATTAGGTCATTCAATTCACTGGCCATAGGCTCTGTAATTGCCATTTGATAGAATGAAGGATAAAAGAAAGCTCTTGTTAGCTGCTGGCTACAAGAATAGCTGGGAGCCTGGAGTGTGCTGTCTTGCTACCTTGTCTTATGTGAGACTTTTAGATACAGGAAGATCTCCTGGCAAACAAAATAATGTAAATTGATCCTTTTAATGTTTTTGGATGTAACAATAATGTTTCATTTCACTTGGTGACTTCCAACAAAAGAAGGCTATGTCTTCCCAATGACACTGCTAGGACTTAGCCTTTCATTTTTTTGTATTGCCAGTTTCCACCTTCTATCTACTAAATTAAAAACAAAACCAAAACCAAACCAACCCAAACCAGAAAAAAAGCACCACAAACAACCCAAACCACAAACAAAACCAAACACCACTTTTGGTTTCTCATCTCTCCTGTCCTTCACACCAAGGGAAAATGCTGTAAATAACCACAAAGCTACCTCATTAACTCCTTTTAAGTGTCTTCTTACACTCTCCTTTGTCACACTGGCAGCAGTCCTCGGCTGAGACTATCACCTCTCATGCCAACAGATACAGTTTCTGGATGTGCTGCCTCTCCTGGTAAGTTCTGTCTGCATGCTTAAATGGCACACTCTTCAGGGAAGCAATTAACTTCTGAATGGTCCATGGGAGATGTGGCACTAGCCTTGGTTCAATGGCAGTGCTCAATGCTGTAGGTCAGTCTTAAGCTTCAGGTAAAGCACACTTCTGAGGTCTGAAAGGATGGACTCTTTGCAAGCCAAGATGAAGTAAGGGTTCAGCCAAAATAATAGAATCTCTGAGCCTGATGGAGTGCATGTCAGGGGTATTTCACTTCAAAGAGTGCCAACAGAGAGAAGAATCAGAATGAAGCATGTTTCTGACCTCTGAGGAAAAATCACTAGGAAGTCTAGACAGATGTCTTTGCTGTATGTTAGTTCAGCAATGTAGTAGTCATTCTTTCTTCAGCTTGTAGTGCAGCTGCTGCAGGGCAGGGAGTGCCATTAATGCTGAACTCTCCAGGGTTTGTGCCACTATTCCTAACAGAGAAGACCCTTCTAGGCCCACTAGCTGCAAGTCAGTGCATCAGCTGAAGACCAAGTGCCCAGAAATCATCTTGCTACCATGCCTGCCTGCCAGCATGCTCCTTTTGTGTGGCATGAAGGGGCTCTACCCTGCAATTCCAGCACCATGTCTCTGCAGAAACTGTGGGTGCTGCCAAATATTCACCAAGCTACAGATCTGCAAATTGCCACTTGTAGCTTCTGGTAAGAACTCATGGAGAACTACAGGTGGACTTCCAGGATTTGGCCATAATCACACTGCAGGAAGACAGTAGACTTAGCAGGGTGGTCTGAGGACACAAGGCTGTGCAAGAAACATGTGAGCTAAAACACTACTATGCCTGAAGACATTCAGCTGGTGTGCTGCATCTCTGGGGACACTCTTTTCAGCAGCAGCACCTCTTGTAGGAGCTGATGCCTCTACAGAAACACCTAAGCATAACATCCCCTTGCTAGTGTGCCATACTATAGAATGAAACAACTGTTCCAAAGAAACCTTTATAGTTAAATTGAGTTGCAGTAGATGCAATGCCTGCCCTTCTCTGAAAGGCAAACACATTGTAATACTGTGAATTATAACCTAAGCCAGTATAGTATATATAAGAGTGTCAGTTACAATGCACCACATCCATACGTTACATCTCTGCTACAGGTTTGCTCCAGAACAGCTGCATAAATTAAGCTATGGTGGTGGGTAATTATTAACACTGAGACAGCTTCAGTATAATTTCCATGATTTCCTTGGGTCCTTCTCCATTATCACCAACACTTTTCTGGCTTGTGATGCCTCTGAGTCTCAGAAAAATTCTCTGAGCACAGCTGCTCCGGAAAACTCTCACAACACAAATGGATTTACCTTTCCTTTGACAACTATCTCTGACCCTCAGAAAGAAGTTATTTTATTTTGAAGTCTAATAGCTTTGACTTCTGGTTTCTTGATTTTTCCTTTGTGGTACAGCCACTAGACTGAAAAAAAATGTGGGTTTGTAAATCAAAGTGAAAAAAATATAGATTCCTGAACACAAAGCAAGAAGACCAGCAACAATCCTTTCCAACAAACTGAAATTTTTATTTTCTGTCTCCTTGCTGACCAAATCTTTGCTTTAATACAAGTCTCCCATCAGGCTAACAGCTATAGTACCACCAGTTAAAAGACAAAGATCTATATGTGCCTTTTAACCCTCTTCCATTGCAAAGTATAAGGAGCTATTTAGTCTGACATCCATTTTGTTAGTTTCTAGCAGCAGCAGCTGGCAGATTTCTCTGGGGTTTTCTTCAGAGCATCTGGCTTGGGTCAGGTCACTATAAAAAATTTATCAAACATCCTTTATAGGACTGGCTTGAGCTTTTTTAAATAACGAAATCTCTATCTCCAATCTTACAAAGGTTTTGTTTCTGTTCTGTCAACACAGAAGATATATTAAGCGTTGCATTTAATGAGATATTGAACATCTCTTTGTTCCTAGTGTATACCAGAGCAGACTGTGCTTAGAAAACACATCACTAGGTTTTGTTTTATTCTGTGGATGGAGCAAAAGTTGTTTTGTTGTGATAAAATATGTATTTTTTTCATTTTGGAAAGCAATAAAGTGGACTAGGCTCTAGGCTACATCTCAGCCAATATTGGAATGGAGCAAGGTAGGCTGGGCAACTGCATAACCCCTGAAATGTGGGGCTAATATTGAGGATGATTATTTAACAGAAAAAAAAAAGCAAAAAGCAAAAAGCCAAGTAATAAGAATATAAGAACTGCCAAACTGCCATAACTCCTCCAAAACAAATATCTCTCTGTCTTTAAAAGTGATCATAAGTTCACATTTAGGGAAGAATAAGAACCACCTAAGTATATATGGTTTTTACCTCTAATATTCTTCCAGCTTCTTTTGGTTTTAATCTTGAAGGATTTCCCAACTCTTTTATAGTTTGTTTATTTAGCAACTCTTCATGAATCTTTCTTCCAAGTACTTCTCTCCCTAAACTTATATGAACTTCTTCCGTTACTATATATTCTGCAAGAATTTCTGCAGGTCTGGGACCTGAATTGTGAGGAACTGCTTTCACAAGCTTTATTTGATGACTCCTAATGTCCCTAGAAGGGACAGGGGATAGTTGATCCCATTTCAGCTGTGCTATGGTTTTGTAGATTCTGTCACATCCCCACCAATCATCTTTTTTTTTTTTTTTTCAGAATCCAGCCCACCTAACAATTCATTATCCAGAAGCCATTCTGTACTGTTTGATTGTCAAATATGTCCTTCTCTGAATCTCTTTTAAGCTCTAATGTGTCCTTTTTTTAACTGAGGAGACCAAAACTGCAGGTAGTATTCAAAGACCAAGAAGCATGCATTAATCTAGAGATGTGTTTCCTGTCTTGTTCTTTACTAATAGTTCCTAGCATTTGATTTATCTGTTTGACTGCTGCTGAGCAGTGAGCAGCTGAGATGGTGCTTTCTTGGAACTATTTATCTTAACCCCGAAGTCTCTCTCACTTCTGAGTGGTAATGGTCAGGTCACAGTCCACTATTTGATATATGAAGCTAAGATTGTTTTTCACCACAGCATTTCATAAAACATTTTACTGCTCTGCCATGAAGCCTCATAAGATATTTCAGCAATTGTATACTCAGCCCTTGTTCCTATTGCATTGATAACTGTATCTTCAGGAAACTTGAGAATCTCACTGTTCATCCCCTTTTCCAGGTCATTTGTGGCTTTGCTAAAGCATGTGGGTCACAGCACAGACTTCTGTCAAACTCCTCTTCCTTTACTGAGAATTTTGGCTATTCCTTTTTTGTTTTACTTCTAGCTGTGTTTGTTCAGCTTGAAGAGAAGGCTAAATGGAACTCTAATTGCTTTGTTTGGCATCTTAAAATGAGATTATAGAGAACACAGAGGTAAACTCTTCTCATAGGTTCACAGTGAAAGGAGAAGAGGTGGCAGACATGAGTTGCTGCAAGGGAAATTCTGATTAGAAATAAGAAAGACTTTCTTCACATTGCACCAAGACACCCAAAGAGCTTGTGGGATTTCTATTCTTCAGGATATTCAACGTTTGACTGTTCAGGACCCCAAGCCACCTTATTTAAGGCATAAATGGGCATTCCTTTGAGCAGAAGGCTGGACTATATGACCTTACAGTTTAATTCAGCCAGTCTCAGCTTGTGGTTGTGAGGCTGATAGTATTGACCCCATACTATTGTCTTCCTTTTCGGGTCTGGCATTTCATTCCAGCTTCTGTGCTACTTTTTAAGGTGGCTAGTTTGTTAATTCAGTTTCATTCCAATCTCTAACTAAACATATAATTCTATTGTAGCACCAATAAGGTACACTTTTTTTCATCCCTTTACGTGTTGTACACTAGTATTACAGCATCCTACTGGCTATCTGTTTTTTCCATTAGGAAGAAGGGAGAAAGAAAACCAGGTGTAGCTGGTAACTGTTCAGTCACATCGTCGGTAGTTTTGGCCCAATTCCTTTGCTTTCAGGACTGCAGCAGAGCTTATGCTGTTGTGTTTTGACCCTGGAGCTTACTACTCTCACTCTACTAATACCAAGTAGAGCTGAGCTCCATCTTCTGTTTCTCTGTGACTGTGCTGAGCCTGAATGATTTCACCTTCATTGCAAATTCATTAATTCTACTCCATTTTCCTCATCCTGATAATCTTCTATTCTGGCACTTTGGTTTTGTCGTTAGTCCAAAGGGCAACAATATTGACTGTAACTGAAAATGTTCTACTAGCAAAAATCATCTCTTCTCCAATTATGCCTTGACCACACAAGGTATTTCAACATATATAAATCTGATTCTACTTTTAACATGAAACTACCCTTACATAGACATCCCTTTCCATGTTGAATCTCAGGTATTGACCAGAGATCACAGACCTCTCTTTTAGGAGTTCAGTACATGATTTCATACACCCTGAGAAGCAGAAAAAACTAGGTAGAGTTTCATCTTTGCTTTCAGCATTTCAGCTTTTAAATGTGACTTGCAAAGTAATCTGTGAATATAATTCTTTGGCAACAAAATGACTATTGGAGACCAACGGGAAGTAATTTTCAGAACATAATCTCCAGGCATCAGTGAATTATTTACTTCAAACTTCTTCCTAAGTTTTTAATTTAGGAAACATGGAACTTAATATAAACTGTTGTCTTGCATTACATTGTTAGAATGTTGACACAAGATTATTCAGGGCAAGGCTTTTGACTGGGACATACTGATTTAGGTGCCACTGTTCTGAATTTCCTTCCTCTCTACAGTTTGGTGCTTCCTTATGCATAGAAAATATGTGTGTAGCTAAAGAATCAGAACAAATAGAGAGGATATCTATTATGTCACAGTTTTTGGTAACAAATGACATTTTTTTGAAAGAGAAAAGGAAACAAATGGTTTCCAGATCCGTATTGAAACAATTACTTTAAATGACCTGTTTGAGCTCAGCTGTTTCATTCTGTATTGACGTGGACTACACACACTCAGTTGTTGTGACTCAGATTATAGCATCTAAAGAAAGACTAAGGGAAGTAACTATGCAGGTTATTCAGCTTGATTGTAAGAGCACCCTAGAATGGGGGATGCAAATGAATAGTTAGACCACAGGAATTGGATGTGACCCTTAGCAACTTTCTTCCGATTTCCATTGACTCACTTGATGACTTGGAGAATATCACCTCTTCAACCTGTACCTCGGTTTCCCCATCTATAAAAATGGTACAACTGGCAGAGAACAGAGTTATTTCTGAGGTGATTATTTTTTCTTTCTTTTTAAATCCTGTTTCCCCCAAGGTACTGAATTGGGCCAGCAAAAAGCAAAAATATTTGCAAAACAAATATTCTCCAAAATGTTGTTTTGGGATTATCACAACATCAATTTTCATGCTCCCTCTTTAATACAGCTGTGCCTTTTACACTGAAGTGTTTGACTTCTTAAATACAATATATATGTCACATCTTTTTCATCAGCAGTTGTTCTTTCAAGAATTTAGTCTAATATAAAGTTCAAACAAAATGAATCAAAATTAAGAAGTTCTGCACCACAGAAACAAAACGTTTTTTTCTCCAGTTGAACAGTGCAGTTGATGCTGACACATCCCTGACAAATGCTTTCATTTTGATGAAACTACATTTCGTTTAAAGTCATTAACTCAGTTCGCATATTGGTTTTATGACATCTGGTTGTTCTTGCGTCTCATCTGACATCTTCTTTCACAGGTAATAATTATCTTTCTGTCTGTCTTTCCTTCTCTTTTCCACAAATGCTTCACTCCTCTTACAAATATCCTCTCTATTCCATATATTTCAAGCCCCCTTTTTTTCTCATGTTGTCTAGCTGATTAAAATAATAAAGTTAAATTCAAAGTAACTGTTCCCAGGCTGTGCTTAGCTTGAATTTTGCTGTTTCTTTTTGAATGTAGAAGGGCTTGTGTGCTTTAAAGTTTGTTCATCTTTTCTGGTTATATCCACTGGATAATTAAAGATATTTTCTCCTACACACTTTGCCCCACTACTTCTTAAGGCAAACTCTTCCATCAAGACTCTTGTGCCTGTTTTAGCAATAATACTGACTTTCAAAGTGTCTTGCAATTTTTGAATAGAGATGGATGAGATTATGATGAGGTTGCAATAAAGTGTGACAGAACTTGCCCTAGCACATCCTCCACTCTATGAACATCTCTGAAAATGACACTATCCTCCTCTCACTGCAATCCTCTTACCTGCTGCTTCTTTACAGCCTGCCTAGGGAATCAGATGTTTACTGCCAATTAGGCTTGATAAAACAGCAGGAGTTTCTTGTATTCTCTTGACAATAATATTTCTGGGCTGCTGGCAGTTCTTGGAGGGCTTCTGACTACAGGTACAGTGATAGACTTCAGTGTACTTCAGCACTTTGTTCATGTGGTGATTTAGGTCATTTAGATCTTACCCTTACAGCAGTAGATAATGCAGTGTAAAACATAGGGTTTTAGTGTAAAAAATTCAGGACTTTATTGAAAGTTTTCTTTTGGAGCCAAAATAATGGTAAGATGTTTTATTTGGCAGCAAATAGATTTGAAAAAAATCAACAACTTTATATATTATAATGTAAAGTATATATTCATTATATCTATAGGCTTTTCCACTAATTATATTAGACCTGCTCAGCAAAACCAGTGGAGGAACAATAAAAATCTTATTCCAAAAATAGATGGTCCACAATGATAGGAAATGTGTTAGTTCAGTGCTTGAACTGATTCAGTGAACTGCATAATTTTCCAACTTTTTCAACTTCCAGATTGCTGACTAAGAGTATTGGGCTTCAGTTTCTTCAGTCTGAGCCACAACACTTCTCAGCCTTTCTGACAGATGTTAAAATGATATTACAAACTGAGGGTCTTTCTGTGCAATGGCTTTATGCAGAGTTCCCCTGAGCTAAATGGAGTTGAATCTGCCTGCACTATCAGCTGTACACAATAGGTCCAGAAGAGAAACAATAAGTAGGTGATGTTTTTTTTAGGGTGGATGTAGTGTCCATTGGTTGAATCTGCCTGCACTATCAGCTTTACACAATAGGTCCAGAAGACAAACAATAAGTAGGTGATGATTTTTTTAGGGTGGATGTAGTGTCCATTAAATCACTTTGGCTAGTAAAAGGAGAAAAAATGGAAACTGACCTCAGGACTTTAGAAAACGATGTTGTACTTAAAACAATATACGTAACAATACTTGTTAGCATTTCTGAGTTAAAAAATCATTATTATTAACAAGCACATTTGGAAAGTAGCCTGGCTTAAACAAGAATCAGCTCATAACAGATTCAAATCAGATAGGAATTTGCAAATGCACTGTTGCACCTAAAAGGGTATGATTTGGAGCTGCATGTACAGAAACATCATGTTGTGGAGGAGGAAGGTGACAGTTCCTGTTTATGCATTTTTGGCAAGCTGCACCTGAAGGATGGGATGATTTTCTGGAAACTGCCATGCCAGAAATACACAGCTACACAGGAGGGAACTGAGAAGAGCAAAGGGAATAATTAGAGACCTATGGGGGTGGGACAGGGTTTCTAGTCTATATTTTTAAGGAAACCAAGCTATGTAATTGCAATGCTTTTCTGTCAGTAATCCAGAAACAGCATTTGAATCTCTTGACCAATTTGAAAGAAGCCTGACAAAAAGGCAGGGGGTTAAAAACACTGAGCTCCTGCAGGTTTTATAAAAATCAGCAGCCAGACAGAGGAGACTTAGATTTGTGCACCCACTAAAGAACAGGTGGAAGTGTGAACTCAGCTGCATTATCTGACACAAGAGAATGCAAGGCTGTCATCCAAAAGCAGGCTCCATAAGGCTTGCTGTCAATGGGACTGCTACTTTGTTGTTTAGATTTAGGGTGTTTTCTTGTTGTTTGTTTGGGTTTTTCTCTTTTGTAAAAAAAATTTTCAATATATTTAAAAAAAGACCAAGACTTCTGCCTGAGAGCCTTTTAAAGATGTTAATCACTGCAGGATGTAGGCATTCATTATAAAATTATGCTTAATAACAGATCTTGTCCGGAACAGGGGCTGAAATCCCTACCTGAGATAAAATCCTTTTGTACCAGGGTTTTCTGTCTGCCTTGAAAAGTCTGTTAATAAAATCCTTTTGTTTTCTGTCTGCCTTGAAAAGTCTGTTTCCATTTCTTCTCATACTAGAGCTGGTTCTGATCTTCTTCTCTCTGTTAAAACACTGCAGAACCACCAAACTTAAAGAAATGAAAAATCATGAGTCAGATGCCAAAACAAAAACTGCTCTAGAAAATGACGATATGTTGATATAAAATAGTTTACTGTGAGTTTGGTCTGTCTTTGAAATTTTTGCAAACCTTCAAATTCTTCTTGAGTGAGAGAGAAGTCACAGTGTCCCACTTTTATTATCTTATTGTGAGAAATTACTTTGAATCCTTGATGCCACAGGATATTTCATCCTTCATGACTGTCCCTTGAACAGCAAACCCACTCATACTGAAAACTCCTCCACAGCTTTCACTATCCTCAGTCACTATTTCTATCCATCAGAGAAAGAGCACCACTCTTTCAGGCAAGGAACCTACACGAAAACCCTCTGAATTGTTTGTTTCTTCTTTCAGATTGCCTCAAGCAAGAAAACAAACAATCAGGACTGCTCACAGCTAGTGAAAAGGGAGTCTTGGGGGAATTGAGAAATTTAGAACGTGTCATTTGGCCAATTCAAAAGGAAGAAGGAATTGAGAAATTTAGAGTGTGTCATTTGGCCAATTCAAAAGGAAGATATGGGGGAGAAGGAAGGTTCCTAAGATTGAGGGAAGGTCTAGAGTCATAAAGAAATATGTATCTGTCATGCATGAGGCATATGTGAATACTTATTGCTATGGACTGACAAGAAAAGATTACATATTCCATTATAATAATTGGTTTCTTGAGTTTAGGAAAGTAATTGACCTGGTATGTTACAATAGCTACATTAATATTCCATTTCTAGATTTCACAGCAGTCTCACCTAGATAGGACTTCAGAGAAATGGATTTAATAGGATGCCTGTCAGTGACAAGACCCTGAATGTTACTAAGCAGGGGGCATTCTTACTAACCAGGCAATAAAATCCCCTTCAAGGCTCTCATGTACCATTCCAACTTTGGGATATAACGTATTGAACTAGACTGGGCTTTGCACACATTGTTGGTTGAATGACTATGTCAGATGTTTCATCTTTACAAAGTAAATGTGTGCAAATCAGAAAATGATGACTAAAGGAAGTACTGACAATAAAAGCTGAATCCCTTCATATAGCCCTATCATAAATGAGGTAACTTTAATGGTTTCTTCTTTATTTCTCTCTAGCATATTCTACTGCTTTTGTACAAAAATAATGCAAAATCATTTGTCATGTCTAAGAATTCGTAGGCATTAGGAAAAGTATTGCCAAAACGCTGAGAAAGGTGAACCTTCCCATCCACTCAGCACTGCTGAAGCCACATCTGGTGTGCTAATTCTGGTTCATCACTCCCCAGCACAAGAAAGACATAGACACAGAGCAGCAGGTCAGGTGAAGGGCAGTGAAGATAGTCTAGGGATTGGAGCATGTCATTTGAGGAAAGACTGAGAGATGGTACTATTTAGCCCGGAGGACAGAAGGCTCAGAGGGATCTTACAGATGTGAATAAATATCTGATGGGAGGGTGTAAACAAGACTGAGGCAGGCTCATTTCAGTG
>NW_008678884.1:0-9338 GCF_000695815.1 Acanthisitta chloris
CATCCTGGCTAAAACCAGGACACTAACTTAACTGATTATGGCTTTATATAACAAGAGAGTTCTAGCTGATTAAATTCTCACAATATCCCACTTCCTCAGGTACGAAATAAAAAAGTTATCAGGTAAGACAGAATGGGACACAGAGCAACTCTTTAAATGGCTCCTTAAAAACCACAGCCCTCTTACTCTGACAAATCTCAGTGGCCACATTTGGAAAGCTATTTTGGAGGAAATAACAGAAGGAACAGCAACAGAGAAGCTGCTTATGTTTGACATTAGAGGACTCTTCATAAGAACAAAACTATTTTTCTTCCCAGGATCTCCATCTCAGCAATAAGAAAATTACTTGCTATTTTATCTAAGTAAAAAAAGGAATTCATGAAAACGTTCTTCTTCAGATACCTAAAGTACATCAGTTACAACTCACTTTCTGCATTTTACTTTGCTTACATTGATCACCAAATCCATCAGTAGCAAAGTCTTCAGAAACATAATGAGACTGAAAAACAGAGGTCAATTAATTTTATTTTTATTTAGTTGAGCATTTTGAATAAGGTAAATTAGTCCAATAAAAATGGAAAGAATCCTTTTATGAATTTCTGTCCCTAAGGAAAACCACAATAGTCTGGTACTAGATCTGTAAATGCTCCCAAATAGTTAGAGCAGTTCAGAGATCCTTTCTAATTCTGCAATTCAACATCACTAAACTAACTAGTTTTAGCTGTATTTATTGTAGCCCTTACACTGACTGAAATTTATGGCCGCTGAAACTGTTTCTTTCTCCATTTTCTTATTTTCCTATATTCTTCCCGGCAATGTTGCTCCACAAATCTCAAGACAAGGTAGAAAAGTAAGTTTTAAAGACCACAGTTTTTTGTGCCTCTCTAGCTATTATACTCTCTAAATATAATCACTGCAACATTTAACACTGCATGATCTTAATGAGGTACTTTATTCTGCAAATATAAAGAAGGTTTGAACCTGATAATGGTTGCATTAGCCAAAAACATGCACAGGAATTAAGGGGACACACAACAAGCAGGAAATAAACCTCATAATCCAGTGGCTCCGGATCGCTCCGATGGTCCTAGGATACGGCTCATAACTATGGGAGGTGGCAAGCACTGTTACTACTGAGAGGATAACACATATCAAGACATTCTGAAATATCTAGAGTAGTCTGTGGTGGCTGCAGACACACTAGTATAGAGCCAGATAACCTGAAGTAACTAGTTCTGGTGAATGCCACTCAGCTTTGTGGAGGAATTCATGAAATAATGCAAGATTTAACGGCTGTTAAATCTGATCGTTGCTATTAAGAAGGTAGTTTTTAATTACATTAACTGTTTCTTCTTTAATGTCTTAACAAAATACACCAAAAATATCAACAGAAGCTATAAGGTACTGTGTGCAACACAGTAGATTCCACCTTACTTTGAACTGTGCAGTATCATTTTCTCTGCTGCAAAATGACTGCAAGTACCACTCCTATGGCATCGAGTCAAGCCCTTTAAGCTCTAAAGTAAGTAAATAAATAGATTAAGAGAAAATTTAGCATGGAGTGGGTTACTGACAAGCCACAATAATTTCCTAGCAAAGTTCAAGCTTCTTAAACAAAAGAGAGAACCTGGTATCCCCTGGGGCCACTGTGATCTCTCAGTTTACACTAGGCTGTACTGGAAAAGACTCTAAGTCAGCCACAGAGATAAGCATTAAATCTCCTGCTTTAAAACACTGCAGCCTCTCATTCAAAGAGGTTCATTAAGTAAATCTGACACATCCACTGAAAACTCTTTACATGCTACAAACATTTCCTTACAAATCAACAACAATAAAGAAATCCCAGCCTGATCCTAAAGCTTTTATTTTGAAGCTTCAGTGAGGAATTGAGATTTAATCTAATCCAAATTGAATTAAGCACCTTAAATTAGCAATACAAATTCAGTATTCCTGAGCTCTCATGAATCTAAGTGACAGGTGAAGAAAGACCTCCAGCTCAGACACATAGAGTACTTGATCAAGACAGAAGTGAACACAGCTCACTCATATTTAAAACATTCTTTCATATATTTTTAATAAAACAACTGATACAAATTCAAAACCAACTTCATAAATCAAACATTATTCAATGTATGAGGCTTCAAGGTTTCCCCTGTTATGGCTGTGAGCGTGCCTGTCTCTGAGACAAGGGTTTTGCACTTGAATGCTTGAGGTTTTATGAAAGGTTTATTGGATTTCATAGTCCCTTAAGGGGAAACCCTTTAAATGTCTTTGCAATTATAAGTCTAATAACAATTTCAGCTCTTGGACAGAGCCTTGACTTGACAAAGATAAGGAACTGGAAGTTGCTCAGTCAATACAAAGCTATTAATCTCTGTCACCCTGCTGTCATTGTGGCTCAGGGAAACAATGTAGTTTCTTGACCTACGTGAAGCCGTGTAGTGATTTTATTCAGGATGTCAGCATTCATCAGCACAGATTTTGTCACACCCCGACTCACTTGAAGAGCTCCCAGTTCTTTATCTTGACTGCGCTGACACCCTTCAGATACCAGGAGTTTGTCTCAGTCTCTGCTTATTATTATTATTTAGCACTTACTCATGTGGAAAAGCCTTCAAGAATAAAGTTTTGAGTCGGAATAGAAGCAGTTTCATCACTGCCTTCTGTGTCCTCAGAGGACAGTTTTAAGTTGCCAAATGCTATACGTGCTTGCATATTCAAATGAAGGTTAATTTTGTTCATCTTCAGTAAAATTAGATTAGTATTTTTCCTTAGTGGTGTGCTTTTTAATGTCATCCCTCTCTGATCTTGAAATGTAGTGTGAGAAGGTTGATCAAACTCTTAGGTAATTATCCAGCCAATGTTAGTGTTCATGAGCTAGAAATGCACAACTAGTGTGGATTTGTCTTAAATAAGCCAAATTTATCTTTTTTGGTTAGTGCTCCCATGCTATATGAGAAGTTACAGCACAGATTAGTTAATGAGCCTATTCTAAAGTCTGTGAGCAAGGAAAAAAACTTTTACTTTCTTCCAGAAGACTTTGGAGAAGACTTCTGTACTAGTTCAATGGATGTGTACCAGTCATGTGCTTACATAAATATTAAGGCTTCATTAAACATCACAGGCAATCAACAAACTGCTGTAAAAAGAAGCAATCTAGCCAATTCATACAGAACAATAACTGCACTCAAACTTTTAATAAATATTTGCTGAAGGAATTTTTGAGTAATGAAAATGTGCACCATGGCTAAAGCTAATTAAATTATGAGTAAAATAATGCAGGAATGATCATTAGATGGGTTATTTTAACTGCCAAACATCACCTTACAACATTATACTAAACAATATATATGAATACTAGCAAATCCTAGCAAATATCAGCAACTTCCCTAACAAAATACTTAGCAGTGCAGTATCCTTGTACTGCACTAAATGTAAAGTATCTTCAATGACTTCAGCAAAACTACTCTAGAATTTCTCTGAATTAGTAAGATTTTCAAAGTGAAATGACATTCTACCAAATCTGCAATGTTGATAATTTCACACTGTATGATGAATATGGATGATACTGTAAAATTGTAAGGATGTTTTGTTTCTGGGTTTTGTGTTTTGGTTTGGGTGTTTTTTTCAGTGAGCAATTTGAATGCAAGGAACTACAAGAGATAACTAACAAAAATTACA
Source organism: Acanthisitta chloris (assembly GCF_000695815.1). Lineage (NCBI taxonomy): Eukaryota > Metazoa > Chordata > Aves > Passeriformes > Acanthisittidae > Acanthisitta > Acanthisitta chloris. The sequence continues at coordinate 3,682 of NW_008678884.1, forward strand.
GCAATCAATTATATCTCTTTCAGATAGTCTAGGAGGCTTTTTTTCCATCTCTTCTTCCTCACTCTTCTGTTTGTCCCTTGATGATGTTTCCCTCTTTGTCCTACTACCCTTGCATCCTTACTCCTCCTTGCCCTTGCATCTGTCTGTACTCTCCATCTGTTTTGCTGAACAGGTTGCAGAGCAAGTTATATAATAACTTTCAAATCCTCCTGCTGCTGCAACCAGCCTGCTGGTCTTAACACTTGCTGAGTCAACCTGCACTTCTAGACATAGTCCTTCCAGTGTAGGAGACTGACAGAGGCAGTGCTGGTTCAGCAAAGTCACCATGAATAAAGGTGAGAGTAGGCAGCTGCAAAAATAAGCTAAGAATTAGCTTCAAATCCAATTGTTGGCTGGATTTTTTTCTCTGCAGACCTCAGAGTATGGAGGTTAAATTGTTGGCTGTTTTTTTCTCTCTGCAGACCTCAGAGTATGGAGGTTTTGAAGTTGTTTTATAATGTAGGTTCACATGGGTGAGGAAAGAAGTTCCATTACTTTCTCTTTTTAGACTGGAAAACCCTAAAAATCAACTTGCTCAGAAGACATTCATTAAAGTGTCTTCTGCTAGCTACAGAAACTGAAGTGAATGAGAAAACTGAATTAATGCATCATTTATCTTCTTCTAGATTTAATCCTGTCAAGACAAGAATCTATGCTCGTTGAAGTCTATAAAGCAGTTCCCAGTAGCAGAGGATTAGCACCTACAGGTATAGCTGGAATTGCTATTTTTCCCTTACTTCCTTCTACACTGATACATTCTCTATTAAACCAATTGCCACTATCTTTCAGTGTGTTTTCTTCCCCTACTATCACCTTCTTTTAATCTTTCTGTGGTCTTTAGCTTGTCCTCTTCAGCTCCATTAATCACATTTCCTATATCACAACCATGACTAAGAAGGAATACCAATCCTGCCTTTATGACACATCTTACATATCGTGTATATGTTTCAAATGTTCATAGATCTTTCAGCCAAAATCCTTCTTACTGTTGCCTGCATGTATATATGTACATGTAAGCACTGACTCATGCACATGTGCAGCATCTGTCAGGTACTCAGGGATGTTAACACACAATAGCAACAAAAGCAACAACGCAGAGTCTAATACAATTATACAGCCAAGGATTGTATCACTCATTCTGTTCTCTCACAGTGTTTAATTAATACTTGCTTATTGACATTAGCCAGTACTTTTCATCCTTCTGGGCCAGTGCCAGCACTGGGTTGCAGTTTGACCAAGTGTACTGCAAAATGTACACTCTTTAATACACTGTGCAATCTGCTTTAACCTCTCCCAATGCAAATTAGATGGGGTTGACAGGAGAGCACAAACTGATTTTAATCACCTATTTTTCATACTATAGGTGATTTCATTATTAATTTAGTAATGCCTGACTAATAAACAAACTTTGCAGTTCCAATTGTTCTTCAATTGTCACTTGCATGTTTTTGCCTCATTATATAAGATATTTGAAATAACAAAACCTCATCTTTCATATATGGCAGTTCTTGAATTGTGGTGCTCCTTCTTTCACTTTATTTATCTTAAAACCAAAGACTTAATCCTTCTGCTTCAACTTTATCTTGATAATGTGTTCGTAGCGACCAAATAATTAGTGATTATGAAACACTTTTAGTACCTAGAGCAGTGTTCTGGATATCTGAAATACTGTATAAAAGCTGTATGTGATCAGTGCTTGTTGAGGTGTGTCAGCTTGAAAAAAAAAAATCAAGAGGATGTGTCAATTTAAGTAAAAACAGATCTGTATGATAATCCATGAATGACACAGCTCAGAAGTTATTCAAATATTCATATGATTAAAGATACAGGTTGTTTGATCTGGCAGAAGGAAATTCTCTTAGTTTAAATGGATGTTTAATCTCTCACTCTCTCTGGCAAGATCACATTTAAATGAAAAATGCTTCAAGAGCACAGTGAAACCATAATATCTGATCATTTAAATTTGGGTATAAGTTAGTGACTCTGGCACTATAATGTTTCACTGTGTAACTGTTTTCATTCATAAGTCATGTCATAAGGGTGAGATTGCACTGGAAACTCTTCTCCTCTGCATTGGATAGAACAGAGGTACATCAGGAAATGCTTCCTGAGCTGCAGAGCCTGGAAATCAGGGGAGATGCAGCATATGGACATATGTACCTCTCCCAAACTGCTTTTGGAAAAAAATAGCTCCATCTGCTTGTTACTTGTTAATAAATGGGATCAGATTAAAACATATTTTAAACTAACTGACAATGCATTATACTGAAAGATCTGGTAAGTCAAAATATTTCCACTGGTTTGGCATGATTGTTGCAAATCAACATTTCCAGTAATGTTCTCTTTCGCACAAGCACTTTGATGCAACACTACTTCCCACTACATTTACATTTCACAGAATCACAGAATCAACCAGGTTGGAAGAGACCTCCAAGATCATCCAGTCCAACCCTACTGTGGTCACTAGCCCATGGCACTAAGTGCCACATCCAGTCTCAGCTTGAAAACCTCCAGGGATGGGGAATCCACCACCTCCCTGGACAGCACATTCCAATGCCTGAGCACTCTCTCTGGAAAAAATCTCTTCCTAATATCCAACCTAAACCTCTTTGCTTTAAGAGAGTACAATAGTTACTAGTGATTTATAGGGAAGTAAAGAAGAATCAAGCCAAATATTTATCACTAAATCTCCAAGTTTGCTCTGACTGTGCCTCACTTCATCATTTTGAATAACACTTCTCAGGAGAATTTACAAATCAGTATTTATGCTAATGATTTTCAAGATTTTTAGAAAAACTTGCTGTCACTGCACTGAGCAATGCAAGAGGAGTTGAAAAATGCAGTGCTTCATCTACAAGATGACCCAGTAGAATAGTAACACAGCAAACCTTTGTTTGACAAAAGGCTGGAGCAGTTCCAGTGCTCATCACTGGGTGTCAGAAGCATGAGAGGATGAAAGTTTTGTTTCATGAAATCAGAATTAAAGCTCAAAATTACTGAGCTCCCCACCCTTACATGTATCTAGGGAAAAAAAAATCACGCTTAAAAAAAAAAGGACATGTATCTAGGGAAAAAAAAAAATCACGCTTAAAAAAAAAAGTATGATACAAACTCATTTAAAAAAAGGAAAAAATGGAAAAGGAAATTAAAAGGAAACTGGAAAGTCCTGTGTCAACAATTTCAAAACTTTACTTATTCTTTCTCCAAAATAAAATTCTGGAACAAAAAAATATATTGATTTTATGAAGAATTTCATGTGCAACAGAACCACATACACTACAATAGTACCATTTTCATGTGCTTCTGTTTTGGTTTTTGCTCTCAGGTGAGCAGATTCCCACTCCAATACCTTCAATAAGTCTCTTGTTCTCTATCCCAACAAAATCACAAATGCAAAATGAAATTGTATTTCTAAGTATATATCAGAATTTGGGGAAATAATATTCTCCTTATAAATTCTGGAAATAATTCTGTCTCACTGAAAGCAAGTTGAAGCATGCAGATTTGGTAGGATTTTCCATTTACTGTGTAGTCAAAGCTAAATGGAAAAGTCAACCTAGTGATATTAGTTTTTTCATTATTTCTGGTAGGTTAGAATCTAAAACCTTCAGTTAAAAGGTAACTATGACTATTGAGCTGGGCAGTCTCCTCACAAACATACAACACTCTTCCTTCTCCCAGTGACACTCTAAGTATTGCTCTTTACAAACTGCAGCAGCTAAGAGCAGAATAACGAAGTAATGTGTGTTTTTGCATAAGTCAGGATCAGAGCAAGAGATCTGTTTTGCCAGGAGAGACTGAAGAGCAATTTCTTGTTTCCATCAGGTCAAGAAATATCTTTACAACAATCTCAGTGGGATAAAAATTTCAAGGGAAGCAGCAACTTGGCAAGGAGTAAGCAGAATTCTACCATGTTTAAGTTTTGAGCTTCTAGATTTTCACAGCCCTCGTAAATAAGAGTGTATTTGGGTTTATTCATTCACAAATCATTGTATGTTACAACACAGATTTGATCTCACTCCAGGATGAACCATTCCAGAGTGAAAAATTATCATGCATTAATCGCCTTTATATAGCTGCTGAAAGCATTTGTTTTTCATCTCATGTCTCATTATTCACCTTACTGCAGATCTGTGAGTGTAATAACCATAAAATGATCCTAGTGTCCTACTGTAAACTGCTAGTGAAATGCAGCATGACTGCTTAGGTTCAGTTTACTACTTGACCATTTTGGGTCTGGCAGTTGTTGCTATGAACAGCAATGTAGTTTTGATTTTAGGCATGGGAAATGCTACCACTCCTGAGTCCTTTATCATAGGAGTTAAAAACAAGGTCTTAAAAATTAGTCAAGGTGGCCAGGCATGAAAATAAATTCCTTCTTTCAAACAAAATTACCTACACATCACCCCAACATCAGGAATGCAAAATGTATACTTAAAGTTCTGAGCAGAAAATAATGTATGCTGATTACACATGGCCAATGAAAAATAAGAGCAGAGTTTGAAATCTTTCAAGCAGACAAGGCAGTGATGCTCCACAAAAGACAGGGAGAAGGTCACATTATGTTAACTCAAAAAAATGAGACAAGAGTTCAAAAACTACATTCTAATTCTGGCAGTGGACTACAGAGACTAGAAACATTTTGCCTGTTTTGGAAGCTAGTGGATACCTCATTGTTCTCTGAAAGATTTGGTAGTGGGTTTAACTCCTAGAGCTCACAGACTTTATGAAGAACTTTGATCAGGAAGTACAGTGGATTGAAATTTAGCCTAAAGGTAATTGAGGGAACTCTATAATTGTGCTCACAGCAGCTCTACCTCAGGTCCTGCTTTAACACACACACAAAATCATAATGAAGCAACGAGGTTTGCTCTACAAACATCACACACACAAAAAGCCAAGAAATGACAGCAAGAGCCACTACATACATTTTTCCAATAAACACACATTTGAAAAAACCCACACACATTACTACAAATTCTGCTAAAGGCCAAGTACAACTCTCAACATGACCTGCTCCCCTTAAGGTAATGGCCTGTTCTACAAGATAACTTCAGGCTTTCTTTCATGAATTTGTTGTTTCTTCTTTTCTCCTCCAGTGTAATTTTTTTTCTGGGGTTAATTTACAATTATTAACTGGGGTAAAGTATAAAGAATAGGAAGAACAGGTAAAAGTCTACAAGAGAATATCAGTGGAAATGCTGAGTGTAAATGAGAACAAAGGTGTGTTAGCTAAGACAGATAGTCAGGAAATAAAAGTCTAGGATACCAGAACAGAGTTGCTGTTAATGGAAAAAAAAAAATCAACTGAAAACAATTCTCCCTGGTGGACAATTTCATCTAACAGTTATTCAATTATTGGTCAATTGTTTGCAGATGTTTTAAGCTTTTAGGTTAATTATAAACTTCCCATTTTCTCCTGATTTTCTTCAGTTCTTATTTAAGAAATGTAGGATATATATGCAATACCTTTCAAAAATATCTGTCAATAATGTAAAGCCAAATGACAAATTTCAGCCAGAGGCAAAATTACAGTAACTCCTATGAAAAATGTATAAACAAACAAAACCCCCACAACCCTACAGAAAGAAATCAAAGACCTAGTATTGTAAAATTTT
>NW_008678884.1:9363-18523 GCF_000695815.1 Acanthisitta chloris
AAGAAAAGGCTTTCCCACATATATTATGAATCTATCATGAAAGTTTCAACATTTCTAGTCTCTGGAACCATTGCAAACATTTAGAATTATAATTCATTTGTGTTGAAAATAAAAACCAAACATCTTTACTCGACATTAAGGTACCTGCTGTAAATAACTGAGACTAGCTGGTTCACAAAAGGTCTTTTGTTATGGTAATTCCCAGGTTTGCTGTTCTGATGACATAGATGAGTCTTTCACTGAAGGTTCAAAGACAGTAATGGGAGTAATATAAATAACAGGTATGAAAATGACAATTAGGAGGAACGGTGCAAGCAGTAAAGGGACTGTCAGAGTCGATCCAGGAAAGTAAAAACAGGTTGTAAAAGGAGCAATTTCTGAAACATTAGTGAACACATTCTAACTAGTTCTAATTCCGATGGCTCATCTGGGGCCACTGCTATAAGACAATGACAGAGTCATTGAAAGACAGGAACAGCCCAGGCCAAATTCCACATTTGATAGGTTCATTAATTTCAGAGCTGTAATTAGCTAGCTTAACCTTAGCTTAGCTATGTTTTACAGTCACACGTCTCAACTGCCCGAAAGGATGTCTGTAAATTTTGGTGTAACTATTGCCAATCATGATGTGAATGCAGCTGCCATGGGGTGGTAACAACCTCAGAGTCCTGAAGCAAGTCAAGATCTAGGTAATTATATCCTCAGAGATGTGAGGATTTCAAATCCAGACCTGAAATGAAGCTCCCTTTTTATTTACAAGTAGCTGTAAACACAACAACCCCAAGTTACTCTAGAAGGCTGGGGCAGAGTGGCTGGAAAGCTGCTCAGGGGAAAAGGACCTGGGAGTGTTGGTTGACAACAGCTGAACATGAGCCAGCACTGTGCCCAGGGGGCCAAGAAGGTCAGTGGCTTCCTGGTCTGGATCAGAAGCAGTGTGGCCAGCAGGACCAGGGCACTGCTGAGGCCACACTTTGAATCCTGTGTTCAGTTTTGGGCTCCTCCCTACAAACAATGATATGAGATGTTGGAGTGTGTCCAGAGAATGTCAGTGAAGGTCTGGAATACAAGTCCTACAAGGAACAACTGAGGGAGCTGGTGAAGGTCAGTGGCTTCCTGGTCTGGATCAGAAGCAGTGTGGCCAGCAGGACCAGGGCACTGCTGAGGCCACACTTTGAATCCTGTGTTCAGTTTTGGGCTCCTCCCTACAAACAATGATATGAGATGTTGGAGTGTGTCCAGAGAATGTCAGTGAAGGTCTGGAATACAAGTCCTACAAGGAACAACTGAGGGAGCTGGTGGGGTTTGTCTTGGAGGAAAAGAGACTCAGGGAGGACCTTCTTGCCCTCTACAACAACCTGAAAGGAGGTTGTAGCAAGGTGAGGGTCAGACTCTCCTCCCAAGAAACAAATGACAGGACAAGAGGAAATGGCCTCAAGTTGCACACAGGCAGTTCAGGTTGGATATTAGAAACAATTTCTTCACCAAAAGGGTTCTCAAACTGCCCAGCAAAGTGGTGGAGGCACCATGCCTGGAGATATTTAAAAAGATGTGTTAAAAGTTAAGCAGTGGGACAGTATTTCTCCCTCGTTAAAGTCACACCAGCAGGTAATCTGGCAGCCAGTACCCAGTGTGCCCCCTGCAAATTCAGTGGGACAAAGTTCTAACCCCATGCTTGGGAAAAGCTTCTAAGAAAACGAGTGCTAATTAATAATATTACAGCACCTCCCTGCTTTAATGTTCGTTTAAACTACTTAGTCCAAATAATTGCCTCAAGCTTTACCTTACAATGACAAACAGAAAACACTCAGATAAATACTCAAATACTCCTTCTGTTTTCCTACAGCTCACTAAAGCTGACAGCCCTGAATCTTGCAGACCAGCATAAAGATTTTCTCTGACCTAGAACCTGGATTATTCAAGGAGTTTATTAGCTACTTAATTTTGGGAGCAATGTGACCTTCCATGGGAATTTTGATGTGAACAGCATCCAAGCAGATGCCAGGGGGTAGTCAGAGTGCCACCAGTGCCTAGGAGCTCGGTTCATTGTGGCAGTGAGCTAGTGAGCTATAATTTAAAGGGTCAAAAGCCTTCTGTTATTTTCTTATGAGGCTTTTCTCTTTTGATGACTGTGCTAACAGACCCTGTTTTATTTATTCATTGAAATTTATGTTTATATTCCATGTGAGATGCTCATCTATCTGCCAACCTGCGTCAGCAAAATTATAAACCTGTCAGAGACACAGTATTTTAGTAGTAACCTACATTGGCTGTAAAAAAACAAATGCAAATGTTCAGACAATTACTTATACGCAATGAAAATAGCACTATCTAACAAATAACATGCCAAATCAAACAGTGACACTACTCATCTTTAAAACAATGAATTTATATCATCTGCTTTGAATAGTGTTAAGGTTTTTTGAAAGGCTTGATTTCATTTGCTACCTTAAGAAAATTGCAGGCAATTTCAGAGACATTCAGTTAAATATGGAAATGCCAAAAAACCTTCCTGAGGCATTTTGTAAAGCTGTGCTGAAATTCAATACAGTTGACTGAATTCAACCATACAAAAGTTATCCCCCTAGCCCATAGGTGTCAACGCTCTTGAAACTGCCACGTCAATAGGTATTTGCATATTTACATGATAAAAATTCTGCTCAGGCAGCATTTTTGCCAAAAAGCGTTAATTCCATTGCTTTTCCTTTTCATGGATAAGGTTATTTGCTTCATAGAATTAACTCAATTCAGTAACAGTGTAATACTAGGTGGGAGGGAGTATAGGGTAAAGGAGAACCACAGGTTCCTCAAACAGCCACAGTGAAGAAAATTATCTCAGGATCAAATGTCTTGGCTTTAACCTTGTATTTACAGGTGGACATGTACTAAGATTTATTACCTAATGCCACCAAAAGGTCTGCAGCAGCCTTACTTGGACAGTAAACCTACAAACATTTTGCTCTTTGCTAAACCTTTACAATGTATGTTGCTCATATTATCAGTATGTAAGGAGAAGAAGAGATTACATGAGGTTATGTGGTGAGACACTGGCACAGGTTGCCCAGGGATGTGGTGGCTGCCCCGACCCTGGTGGTGTTCAATCCAGGCTGGATGAACCTTGAGCAACCTGATCTAGTGAGGAGGTGTCCCTGCCCAGGGCAGGGGTTGGGGCTGGATGGTCTGTAAGGTCCATTCCAACCCTTAAATTCTGTGTTTCTCTGTATTTTCTTGCCCCAAGGTTTTATTCAAGTGTGCTTTTTCCCAGTCTATTGCATGTGTGCACACACAATAACCAATTAGTGGCCAAGTCTTTAAATTAGTTCTAAAATTAATCACAGCATATTAAAACCATAAAACAGCACTTGTAATATGTGCTCCTTTTAGAGATAAGCTGAATTAGCGTAGCCTTTGCAAATTAGCTCTATTTCAGGAGTTACAAAGACAAACAGATCCCATCCTTCAGTCTCTGTATGTACCAGGATTATGAAGGATTTGATTCATAATAGCCAGACTAATTATATTTACACACTCAGGGCATTCTTTGATATAAGTTTCCATTCAAGAACCATGTAAAATGTTTAAATGTACAAAGTCACACCTCTTTTGTCTGTTAAATGTTATACAGCAATATAAGAAAACATATTGGGCTTTAGAAGAATAGCAATGTTTAATCCATGTATGCCATTGAAAATGAAAAATTAACATCTTGTCTTCCACTTCAGGTACTTCACATTCTTCTAGTTAAGATGTATTTTACAATTGAAAATAATAAAATTTTTCAAGGGAAAATTTCTTCTCAACTTCCTCCCCTCACCCTGAAAAGTAAATCATTTTTTAATCCTTTCATTTGATGTTCCCTATCAGAAGGAGGATGTTATTGGTAAGGCAGCTACTTCCCAAGTTCAAGTATTTATTTAAAACATTTTAGAAAACTGTGGCCTCTATTGCAGGAAACACAACTTTCCAATAAATGACATTTGCATTATTAACTAGCAGCTTTGGAAATGCAAAATTTTTCATTTAACCATGAATAGATCAACATGTTTTTCCAACAGAACTTCTGCTGATGCTATCCTGGTCTCACTAATGACAAAGGAACAGTATCTGGAAGTGATAAAGTCAGCACAGAAATTCAAGTAGAAACTAGAGAAGAGTTCCAGAGTCTCCCTACTTTATCCAAAAGAACAGATGAATGCATAATTATTCTTACTTAATCTCCTTGAATCTTATTCATCCCAGTACTCACGAGTTTCTCTGTAGTTCCAGGTAACCTCATGTGAGTGAAAGAATAACAGAGGAATGGTAGAACAAATTTCACTCACCCAAAAAAATCTGAGGAAAGTGCTCTATGAGCTTTCCCTCATTCTTGAGTTTAGATATTTATACTTCAGAGAAAGAAGTTCTGTTACATCTACACAGTAGCAGATAAATTTTAAAAAGAACTAAGCATGCTGAGGGGCAAAGTCTTTTAAAACTCTGGTCTTAGGTGTCACAACGGGAACTGTGCTGGTGAGTGTATCTGAAAATCTGGACGTGATCTATGTGCCCTAGTTGGAGTTAAGACCTTTTAAAATCCTGTCTCCGGCTACAAATGCCTGAAAATTAGCCTTTGGACTCTTCCAGTTTTATTTTCATTTAACAAATCCTTTTTTAGAAGTTCTGAGCAGCTAGAGTTTGTGTCCAAATTTGCATGATGACTGGATACTCAACATGTATCAATTACAGGCCTATCCTCATTTCTAGATATTCTAGCTATTCCTTACTGGAAAATTATGAAGTCTTTTTTTCCTACCCATTTTTCAGCCACATTTTTTGATAATGTAGCTTCAAACTAATTTCTGTTCCTTGTGATCCCTTTAGCACTTAAACACTGGCCAAATTACTTCCACATACTCATTATAAAGACATTCTGAATGACATAAGATGCTCCAGAAAAGCTTTTGACAAGACAGACAGCCAAGGGACTGAAAGGTGGTAGTCTTTTGCCATTTCTGAGTGATGTGGCTGCCAAAACTCGTGGACTTGAGGTTTAACCTTGCACAGACAGTGATCTGTCTTCATGAAAACTCACTGTCACATACACATGCCTCAATTTCACAGAGGAAGAACTGGAACTGTAAAACAAGAGAACCTTGGACATCCCTAAAGAGAAAAAATGTGTAAAGCTTTCAGGGCCTCACCAACAGCTAAAATTAACTCTGAATCACCCATGTGGATATATTCTGATGCAAACAAATTTGCCACAAGCCACAGCAATAACTATCTCCCATGGCCAACAGAACTGCAAATGAAAGTTTCTTTCCCTCACCAGAGTTCAAAAGCTACTAACTCTTCATTAGCACAGAACCACTTTTTGTCTGCAAGGACAAAACAAGTTGCCAGGCTTGACAGGACAAGAAAGCATTCAGCATAACAAAACACATGGTTTTAAAGAAGGTCAGTATCATTTAATGCTACTGTTCTGTGACGAGCAAATCCCTTCATTTTTCCATCACCCTCACAGAAAATATAAACAGCCATTAGGAGCCAGAAGGGCTAAGGGAAATGCAATGTTTTAATTGCTTTGCCTTGGGAAGGTTGCAGAAGTTGGTCTTGCACAATGCCTACGCTGACAGCTCAAATAGAGATTTATCTAAGGAATTAGAAACTGCTTTAAAAAGAACACACATGAACCTGACAGAAAGTACTGACTGAAGACACAGTACCAGCTTATTAAACCATATAAATGAAGGAAGGATGCATTCATAGCTGATTTGCTATGTCCATCTGGGATCCGTTTAGGCTGACAAGAGTAGCATATTATTGAGTGACAGAATTCGGGAAGAATTTGAAGGAATGCAAGGAGAATCATTTTTGCTCTGTACAGAAAATAAATGTGTTTATGGCCAGACTCTTTCCTTTTTTTCTTTTTTTTTTTTTTTTTCACATTGAGAGCAAACAACAAGCACCATGTTAGTAATTTAGGTACTTCTGCTTGGAGAAAATGCAAATCTGCTCATTTATTGTCCTGCTACAAGCAGGAATCTTAATACTGGAGACAGAGCAAGGATGGTAAAGACTTTTAATAGTGTGTGCTAACACAATAGGGGATCACTGCTTGGACATTAAGCAATTAACACAAATCAATACTAACTACCTGGTTTCTATTTCACCAGTTTTGAAGCTGCAGTTGACTGCTGTTCATACCACAGTGTGAAAAACAATGTTATACACAGCTATATAAAAACACACACAAGAAATGTTTTCACACTTTCTAAATAGATTTGTAATCCTGATAAAGACATAGAGCTAACGGATAAAATTAATTCTGTTACATAGAATGAAAACAATGGGCTTTATAGTCCAAGTTAAAACAAGTGCTTTCACACATCTCAGTTTTGCCAAGCTTCAATGTTTTGTGGCATCTCACATGTTATTTTCAAATACCTTCCTACTGAACGGAAATCTTTGCATGAAATATTCTGATTTTAGTTTGAATTCAAGAAAAGTAAAAATGGCATAACCCTCAAGACTGCAGTGAGAAAGAGAGAGGAGGAAATTGTTTATGGGTTGCTGGTTTGGTGTTTTTTTTTTTAATAGGCTCATAATTTCAAACCAAGCTTATGACGTTTGCAATTTGGAAATGTGCAATATTGCTTCACAAGGGCTTCTTTGAGATCACAGCATGGTAATGGGAGGATATGACTAAGCTACCCATAAAATAAAGAGAAAAAGCTTGCATTTAATTACATGCATCCCAAATGAAATTTATAATATCTTCATTTGGGGGAAAAAAACATCTATCATCCTTTTACCTGTCACCCATTTGCTATAAAATTTAAAATATCTTAATTTGGGGGAAAAAAATCCTTTTACCTGTCACCCATTTGCTATCAGCTACCATTCCTTTGATTTTTGAAAAAATATGTGTCAATGCTGTAAACTTACAGATTTCTCACATCATTAGAGGCAGACACAGCAGAAAAGTTCAAGATTTTACACACATCATTAGAGGTAGACACAGCAGAAAAGTTCAAGATTTTAAAGGAAACTTCTAAATCAGAAGGAATTGCTCCTATTTTTAAAAGCAGAACTAAATCCTAGAACTGCAGCTGTAGTGACAACACGACTAGAGAAACACTCAGTTTTGTGAAGTGGTAGGATTAGGCACAGGAACCCTGAGAATCACAAGCATTCAACTCCAAAATATTGCACATGCAACCTCCATAAAGTTATTTACTTGACACTAGAAACCAGATTGGGAATAGTACTCAGATTATCCAAGTCCCCCAACTATGTCTTAATCACAGATCATTCTCCCGTTACTAACTGCTGGTGTCTGTTTCATGGAGGTGGTTACAGGAGATAAGTCATTGCTATAAAAACCAAAAATGTGTAAGCATCCAAAGCCCAACAAACATCTGTGTTTATGCACTGCCCACTCTTCACTAAGTACATCTAATTACCTTACTATATAACAGCACTAGAGTTCAGTTATAATTGGGTAAAAAAGACTCCGGTGCTCTGCTGCACTAAATATCTACCTGCCTACTTGTTCCACCTCTACAAATTAGGAAGAAAACTACATGCTGCTGCAGCCAGCTCCTCAGAGAAAGCAGCTGTGTTCCCACCACATTTCCAAAATAAGCAAGTGAAATGTTATTACTATGATTAAAGAAAATTAATTCTAGATTAGGCACTTCAAGATGCAGCAACAAATTCCACCTTTGCGTTTCAAATCACCACTATCTTTATTCATCACAGCAACAAATTCCACCTTTGTGTTTCAAATCACCACTATCTTTATTCATTTTCTATTCATGACCACAGATTGTTTTAGAAGATGTCATGTGATCTAACTGAAAGGAAGACAAATTTTTGATTGCCTAATATTATGTTTACTCTAAAATAACCTTTGTTTTCCACTTGATTTAAAAAGTCAGCACTACATGAGAGAGAACACAGCTGCATATGTTACACTCAGAGATACTCTGAGCTCACCACTGTTAGGCCAAAGGAACAATGCAGCAAATGCAATAACTGCCCATGCATGTGAACAGCCCCAGTGGGAGCTGAATATACAGCACCAAAGTTTGACCACATCCTTTAAGTCCTTCATGTATGAAAAAAGCAACTTCACACATGGCAAAATGAAACACAATTCAGAGATCACCAGTTTAGACTCTTGGATTATTTCATTTTCTTTTACTCATCTCCCTTTTTGGAATATTTTTCAAGAGAGACTCAGAATTTATTCTGGCAGCTTTGAATACCTGCAATGAAACTGTCACCCTGTCTGTTATTCTTATGTCCACCAAACAAAGTAGGATCACAGAATAATTTAAATCACACAGCATCTTAAAAGCAAGAAAATAATGGACAGTTATCTTCAAGACAACTGTGATAAAAATGCCTCAATTTTAGTAGGAAAAATCCAATCCAATAAAAAGTAAGTTCCTATTTGAAGAAAGTGCTGAGGCTATGCTGCTGCTTATGTTTAAGAACAGAAACATACCCAGAACACACACAACTTTTCTTTCTTGTTATTTAATTCTCTTAATCAATGCTGTTTTGACGAAGTTTTGAGCTCTGACATTTCCACACTCATGGAAGTCACAGTCCATGCTGAACCAGGGCCTGAACTTGCAGAAGTGGAAATGTTTGCATACCAAGTTTTACAACTTGAATTCAGCAGTAGTGTTTGCAGCCCATGAACACTTAAAGCCAATATAAACTGTTCAGGCTGTTAAAAGAATTCATCTAGTCAGCTTATTTATGATCATTTCTGTTTTGGTACCACTCCTTTACTCCACTTTCTTGGTTATTATAACATGAACCAGACCAGGAAAAGTACCTTGGCTAACTAACTTTCAGGTAGATTGAATCATAGAATCATAGAATCAACTGGAGTGGAAGAGACCTCCAAGATCACCAAGTCCAACCCGACCGTGGTTACTAGACCATGGCACTAAGTGCCACATCTAGTCTAATGCTTCATTGTTAGCTTAGTTACAACCTAGACCAGTAATGCTTCACTGTTAGCTTAGTTACAACCTAGACCAGTTTTTCCAGTCCAGGTGTTGATGCTACCATGAACTAGCAGATGGCAATAGGTGGGTGGGACTGCTCAGTAAAGAGCAGGGGCACTGCTTTTTTTAAGCCATGCTAACAGCTAACACAGCCC
>NW_008678884.1:18550-21821 GCF_000695815.1 Acanthisitta chloris
ACCACCACATTAATCATTTGAGCTCAAAAGAGGTGCAGCAGTGCTCAGATACAGAGGAACACAACTATACATTTATTCATAATCACTTACACTGGAATCTTGGCAGAAAGCTGCCCATGTTCTTGCAAATAATCTCACGGGAACTTTTAATGGGCTTAAATATTCAAAAATTTTATTCAGACTCATCTGAAAAAAAAAAGATGACTGTCATAGTGGAGAACCACCTTGTATTGGGTTGTTAGCTCAGTGACTCAGGAGGAATAGTGCCATCTACTGAAGTAACTATAGCCTTTAAAACATGACCTAACAAAATCATCTCTCATCTGCTGGTTCTTGTACACGGACGAGTTATTGTCCAGCTAATTTAATAGAAAATTGCTGTAGTGCAGACACTTCAAATCACTTGGCGCCTGCTGTTTTGCCTTTGCCAGTAGTGCATTTCAAAAGCTTATTCATAAAATAAAAGAAAGAAGGTCATTTTCTTTTTCAGAATGTTTGCAGTGATACTTTCAAGAACCTACATGGGCACAGACTACTTGGAACAGTCCAGCAGGGAAGGAACTGTTGGCTGCTAAATGCTACAAGAAAATAGAAGCCTGGAACATGCAAGCAGTGAGACACGTCAGGAAGAAAATAAACCTATGTTTACTGTTTCTGCATATATCCAAGGAAATCCAAAATCCAGCAGTGCAAGCATATGGCATTAAAAGAAACATGATGGAAGAGATTACCATGGGTTCACACCACCAACAAAATGTCTAACAGGCAAAAGGAATCTGTCTGAAAAAACTGAAGGAATGAGTGGGATGGAAAGAAGTTTGGGTGATATTAAAAGAACAGATTGAGGTAAACAAGATGAGGTTTAACCACATGAATCTCTTAAGTAATCACTGAAAAATCTATGTCCTTCTATGCCTTCCACTGAAAATTCAGCTTCAGAAAAAGGAGAAGAGGTTAAAGATTCACCATCAAAATAGACACTGTCTTCAAGATGATGGGTGGTTATGGAGAAAGTGTTGATAAGATATGATGGACATTCTAAACCAAAATAATATTGATAGAGCAAGTGATATCTATGCATATAAATGAAGTATATGCAAATGCTTCATCCCCAGTCATGTCAGGAGGGAATTCAAAGAATTGGATGCCATAAAAATTGCCAAGTGAGTAAGGAAATGTGCACAGTACTGAATCTTTCACTTGATTTAGCAACTAATATCATCAGGTCAGGTTAATAACTGAAAAATAAAACAATGAAGCAATTTCATCTAAATTTCTAAACAACTAACTAAGGTCTAGTAATCATAAAACCAAACTCAGAAATACCCTGTTGGTATTTCTTAGATTTGATGGTACAGAATCCAAATAAACACATTGTTCTTATAAGTCATGAGCACTAAGAAAAACCCCTAAGCATCTCAATAGATTTTACTTTAGATATAATCATCTGTACATTTCCATCTTCTCAGAAAATATAAATCAGACATTAAAGGAAATACTACAGAAGTGTGTAAATGCTTTAGTTCTATGAATCATCAATGCAAGGTTGTTTTCTTGTAGCTCTTACTCAGACATATTTCCCAATAAGATTTCTGAGTATGAGAAATGAAACCCAAACTGTCTGAACTACTAACAACAAACCAGGTATTTTCCTAAACGTTAGCACCAATGCTATCAATAACTGTTTTGAACCACTTTATTGCTCTAGATTGCAGTGAATAAAAATCCTTTCCACATTAGATTTTTCCTTTTATGCAGTGCATAAACTCCTCTAAGTATGGTTTAAGCTGATTATAAACTGGTCAATATGAAAAAAAGGCTAACAAATGTACCATGTAATTGTTGAATCAATTCTGAGATTCTTGTAAGACTACATATGTTTTGACATCGGTTTTGCCAGAAAGATGAAATAAGGTGAAGAAATGCACATCTTTTCAGGGAACAGTCTCATGCTAATCTTTAAGAACTCTGTGGATTTTCAAGTCATCTTGTCAAGCAGCAGAAACCCTCTTAAATGAGCTATCTGTCCAGACATGGAGCATGAGTGAGACAGCTGAGAACACAGTTTCATCCCATACTCACTGAAGTCAAAGGAATAACTATCTGCAGGATTTTGTAACTGAAGTGTATTGAAACCTTGACAATTACTTCAATGAGCACTGAATCAGTCCCATCACCAGCAGCAGAGCTATAGTCACTGGGAGTAATATATGAGCTATCCTTAGGCTGCAATATATTTGCATAAACCTTTTGTTGAATAACTTGAAGAACAAAATAAATCAAAATTGAAATCTATTCACAGTTAAATGGCAAGCTGGAAAAGAGATTTAGTGAGTTAAATTATTCACCATGCTCCAGTGAAAGCATATTTCACAGATTCACATTCCCGAGTGAACTCGTGCTCTGCCACAGCCTAGCTAAATTTAGCATGAATAAGCATCTCTGGACAAATAACAGCCAAATAAAACAGGTGCCTTAATACATGCACTCAACACCTGTTATTTTGCAGAAATTCACAACCTCACATACATAGTTCTCATTTGATTTATTATTGCTTCCAGTGTGGACGAAGCTCTTTTTTTACTGGACACACAAACAGAGCCTTGGGCTGATATGCATCTGTGATTCTGCACTAAATACAAAATTCAAAAGGGTTTTTTCCTATTCCTGACAGATTTATTGTACTAAAATACCAGTTGGTTATGTCTACTATAATTTCTGTGAGCTACTTTTCTTTCCCTTATACTCCTTGGGAGATGAAGTGACCAGAACTGAAAGCACAAACTCAGTTATGGCATTGTATTAATCTTACACACATACAGCACTAGGGATGATGGCATTGTGTTAATCTTACACACATACAGCACTAGGGGAAAGTTAACTCCATCCCACCTGTATCCTTTCTGTACTATACTCTCTGCATTGTGGCTCTATAAACATGAAAATTGTATTTCATGGGATAATATGGAGTCCTCCAGAATGGTGCCAGTTTCTACACTAAATATCCTTCCGAAAGGATATTGTTTTGAAATCCTCTTGCCTTTCATTAGTGCTTACTCAGTTAGCAGCACTCTACTTCAAAGTTAAACACAACTCTCAAACTTGCTGAGTCCTCTGTGTATGGAACATAAACACTCACAGAGTACTATCAGAAAGAGGAATAACCATTCTCCTGGGAAGAGTTCCTGCACAAATCATAGAATCAGCCAGGTTGGAAAAGACCTCCAAGATCATCAAGTCCAACCTACTGTGGTCACCAGACCATGGCACT
>NW_008678884.1:22107-24759 GCF_000695815.1 Acanthisitta chloris
TCAGCCTCTCCTCATGGCACTTGTGCTCCAGTCCCTTCCCCAGCCTCGTTGCTCTGCTCTGGACCTGCTCCAGCCCCTCAATGTCCCTCCTGAGCTGAGGGCCCAGAACTGAGCACAGGATTCAAGGTGTGGCCTCACCAGCACCGAGTCCAGGGGCAGAATCACCTCCTGGTCCTGCTGACCACACTGTTCCTGATCCAGGCCAGGATGCCATTGGCCTTTTTGCCCTCCTGAGCACACTGCTGGTCATGTTCAGCTTCCTATCTATCCAAACTCCCAGGTCCCTTTCTGATCACTTAACTGCACCAAAGTGGTCATATCTGTTTGCACAATCTTTTTTGCACAAAACTTTGCTACCAGTTCCTGAGAGAACACTGTAAATGCATATGGAGAAAGAATGTCATATGAAATAGGAGAGAAGAGCAGAGTTAGTCTATTTAGAGCTTTTGGAAACTGTTGGCAAACTCAGGGAGCTCTGACACAGGAGTCCTGTGGTGAAAGACAAGGCCAGCCAGAACAAGACCCTGGGTGCTGAAGAGTTCTGAAGCATATAGAAACAGAGTGGCAAGTGAATTGAAAATGATACTGCTTGAAGAACAATAAAAATCAGTAACAAACACTGACACTAATAAGCTGAATGACTGGCAGTTTGATCAAACACTGCTGTAAGAGTGATGAGCAATTCAGTCATATTTGCCAGGATAAATATTAATTGTATGTTAAAGTACCTCCTATCTTATTGTAGCTGCAGTATAAGACAAATGACTAAAACATAGGCATGTAAATGTGGAAATAAATGTAGATTCTCCAGAATTAAAGCTGTTAATAACAGTGTTGAATGACAACTGGGTGTCCTTGCTGAATTTAGACGCTTAAGAAAATTTATAGCTTTCCACAAGAGAAAAATAAGTTTGGAAACACACTCATTCCAAAATTAATAGAGGTGATCGAAGATAAGACACTTTAACTCAACAGAAAGAGTCAAGAAAAAATAACAAAAAATATTGAAAATCAGTAAGAGCACGCAGGAGGTAACCACTGACTAACTGGAGAGTAGACAGCTCAGAGAAAAGATAACTACAGAGAGAGAAAGTGGCAGATAATCAGAGTTGAAACCCCCAAACATTGTTTATTTAAATTAGCTGTACTGAAAGAGAAATAGAAAAATTGTTGAAGTGAATCTAACAATGGATATGGGCCATAAAACGAAGGACAGAAGGATCAATCTGCTAATGGTTCTGACCTCCCTACTCACGCTAACATGGTCAGGGCAAAATAAAACATTTATAGTCAGACATGGCAAACAGCAAGAGAGCAGATAATTGCACAGCCACACTTTCTCGTCAGTGATATTTTTTCCTCACAGTTTATCTCTGGTTATACAAAAGCAGAGGTAATGATCTACTTAGCTTCTGCATTAATGTATGATCCAGGAAACAAAGCACAGTAAATAATAATTACCATCACTGTCGTGTTTTAAATCTTGCTACAAAATTCTCAGTGGCCAATAAGCACTCGTTCATTTAGGACTTTTTTTCTCTCTCCTTTGTAAACATTTCTGCATTTCACTCACTTTGCTTTCAGAAGACAATTTTACCACAGAACTGCTAAACAACAAATAACATCAAAGTCTTCAATGGCACAAAGATCTAAGCAGTTTAACTCTATATACCTAAATTCACTGACTTTGGTGAGATGCATGAAACCAAAGGAGTGTCTATGTCTCTGCAAAATGCAGGAATTAATTATTAAAATACATTTTTCAAAACAAGACTGTCAAACTCTACTTGTAGGAAAGACTTTTAAAACTCTATTAACTGCTGTAATATATCAAACTTGCTTTGATCTCCTTAAAGAAACACAAGTTGAACTGTCAAAAATAAGCTGTTGCTCAAAGCTTTTACAGTTCTGATCCAACAGGAATGTGCTGGCACCTAGCATTTCTTTTCCTCCAGAAACACACTTCTAAGAAAAGCTGTTTGTAACATATACTACAATCATCTGTTTAGATACTTTAAGTGCATTCTAAGTTTTGCAAAAACAACTGCTATTTTTTTTGCATTCATCAAAAGCAAATTTTTCAGTGTAGCTGTCAAGTGCAAATAACATTATTTATTCTGAGCTTCCCCAAAGGTCTTATTAATTCCATTTATTGTGAGCTTGTATTAAGTCTAAATGTACTATCAGTTTTTGCTGTGCATAATCTGTATTCTCATGTTCCTTTATTCCACTCTGCACCCAACACACCTATAGAAACACCACACAGGAAGGACAAGACATGGAGCTCAGCATCATGTGGCTCAGGACAGATCAGAACTGAAGAAAATGGCACATTGGTGCAAAAAAAAATGGCACAATGATGATCTGTTGATGACACCTGCAGGAATGTCACAAACAGCGTCAGGGGGTCTCAAGGCATCGAGGATTTTACAAGGCAAAACCAACAGGTTGAATTTAACCTGCAAGTTTACTGGAAACTAGTGGTGACTACAGAGACTGAACAAAATATGCTCGTGTGAGGCACTACTGAAAAACAGATAGTCTTATTTTGTATTAGGTAGCCACATTTTCCACCTCCTGAAGACAGATACAGGGGAAAATCTTAATCACAAATTTAGCTCCTAGACCAAAGCCAACTAAACTCCATGTGGA
>NW_008678884.1:24789-51121 GCF_000695815.1 Acanthisitta chloris
AGATTTAAAAGTCGCTCAAAGACACTGCACAAACTGTTCACTAAGATAATTCCATTCCCTCCCATCTCTAGTAATTACAAAATGTTAAACGTAACATATTGCCAATTACATTGCCAATTCTCTTGAATTGATAGGCTCTGCCCTCAGCAGGTCTCCCACTTAGCTTGAGCATTGCACCACAGTGGCACAGCTGTTTGCTCCTGGTTCTGAAAATACAGCAGCCCTTTCCTCTGCTATACTGCATGAGATCAGCACACCTTGAAACACTTCAATTTGCAAACAGAGACCATTATATGTAAAAACCTATAGTGTTAATGTCAAGGAAATTCTCACCCTCAAATGTATCACCCTATTCCAGAAATTGTCCTTGACATCAGTTCTTTGAATATTTTTCCTGACTGATATGATAAAGGAAGTAGAAGAATAAAGGCAAAAGTCCATGACAGCAAAGGGACCCTAAAGAAGGATACATTATTTTCACCTTTACCCCCAATTTCAAGCTGCAGTAGCATAAAAATAGATTGACATTTTTTTAAAAATCCTATAAGGCAAAGAAACCACAATAGACACCAGTGCCAACCTGGCACCCACTGGGTCCTCTGCCTTGCCAAAATCTTTCATTGAGCTGCTAGCTGAAAGTGTGAGGAGCATGCTGATGCTGCAGCTGCTACTGTATTTGTTGTGTCCTAGACTGGTGGAGCTTCTCCAAGGATTTCCTTCAGAACAGCTCATTTACAGTTCAAATATAATAAACCTCCACTTCAAGTAAGCTCCAAAAAATCCTTCTCAGTAAGAGAGATCCTGAGAGTACTAAGATACAGACTTAAGTAGAACATTAACCTCTATGTTTGTTTTAAACAGATGAATTATTTGCCATGTGTTACTTGGTTACTCCCCACAAACCAAAGTCATTAGCAGTTGGGCCAAACTGCTGAGTGCAACATGTTTAGAAAAGCAAATGCATTGTTTTGAAACATCATTGTCAGCTGCAGTCCCTGAGTCATCAGCTAACATATGCCAAGTCAATCGATGCTACATGATTTTACATATCTGCCCTGCACCATCATAGCAATACAGAACAGTTTAGATTAACAGGTAAATCCCCAAACTGCATTTTACAACCTGAGCAAAAGAAGAGTGACACAAGACCTGTGTTTTGCTGGAGGTGGAGAGGAGCAAAGAATTGGATTTGTTTCCTATTTCTGGCACACAGACCTGACAGAAAAAATACTAACTGTCCACAGGGATTACTAAGGAAATGCTACTGTGACAGAGTACTGAGGAAGAAACGTGATGCACTGTGCATGTGGTGGGCAGCATGGGAAAGGGCATTGCCAGGTACCTGTGATATGAAAGAAACCTCAGATAAAGCAATTTCACTGCTCCCAAACAAAGTAAAGTGAAAGCCAAGCTGTGACACTCTGGGTCACCAGATTCATAGCAAGTGCAGATTGTTTCTCCCTGCATGACTATATATATATCCTTCAAAAAACACTTCTTTTGAGAGAGGTGGACTGAAAACCTGGCACAGCTTGCCAAATGTTTACAAAGTGTAAGCTGACAAAAGTCAGCTGTTTAACACAGATCATCCAATTACACAATCAATGTCTGAAAATGCTATGGTAGACTATTTTAACCTTGATTAACAAAGGAAAGGAATCTTATGTACTAGTTTTACTGTTCAAAGTATTAACAAATTCCAGAGAAGCTTTCAAATGGCATAAATGATCATAATGGTAAAATTTAAGTGACGGTAAAGTTGAAAGCTAAATATATTATGCCCCTTAGGTTCATGCACTTTCTGACCTTCCTAAGCTGTAGTTTACGCATAGAATCATAGAATCAACCAGGTTGGAAAAGACCTCAAAGATCATCAAGTCCAACCCTACCATGATTACTAGACCATGGCACTAAGTGCCACAACCAGTATCATCTTGAAAACCTCCAGGGACTGTTCAGTCTGCTAACACAATTTTGGTATAAGGACCCACCCAGGCCTGGGTGGTTGTGAGCTGAGAGCTGTGAGCACACACATGATACCATGCATGCCCCATGCTCATCACTGATCCAGTGGTGACCAGGGTCAGGGAACAATTGAGAGCAAGCAGAATACATACTTAGACACTGCCTGACAAGGTAAAACAAAGGAATGACACCTTCCACTTGTAGAAGAAACACAAATGTCTACGCAGAAAAAAAATCTATATAGGAGCCATGGGAATCTGCCCTGTTGCTTATAGGGTTTGCTTTGAAAGTATCATCTTTCACACTGCAACTCAGATTATTGTGTGAAACCAGTCTCCAGAGATTCATATTTTATAGCAGGTGTCAGGTAATCCTTTCTATACTTGTAACATTTCAATTTACTACAACAGATCTACTTTAATGCAATATCCCCTACTTCTGGAGAAGCTGAGCATCTTTACCTCCTGCTGACTTCACTTGGAGTTACAGGGGCTCAGCAGCTGTGACTAATGGGCCCAGGATCTTTTTCCACAACAGGACTTCATGAAGATTTGCACTGCTTAATAATAGGAATTTGCCTAATGAGCTGCATTCCCTCTGTATAAGGTTTCCACAAGAATCTGATATGACTGAAAAAAATCAATTTCAAAAATTTACTATCAGTCAAATTTAAAAATATATATATTTTCAGACCTTTTAATTATAGAAAACTTTTTCAGACTCTAAGAAGAGAAAAAAAGCTTGTAGCAAACTAACTAAAACAGAAAAAATGTGGTGTTTGTCTTCTCTTGTGACAACTAGGGAAAATCTGAAGAACTAGTGTCATTTGTTATCTCAACAGATAGACCAATCTTAAATGGATTCTTAAATTCATCTGTTATTTACATGTTATACAAAATAGTTAGCATTACTATCCTTTTGAACTCATCTTGAAGTCCTTCTTTGTCACAGGAACACACTGAAAGGCAGTAGTAAAGTATTGGCTGATAGTACAATAATTAAGGTTTAAAAAGCATCTAATCTAATTAGGATTAGAAACCTTTATAGAATCCTTGTCAAACTGGAGCTCCATGAAAGGACAGTAATTCTTATTGACCACAGTTTCCTGGAGGATGTCTCCCTGGCTTCAGGCTGTTTTGCACATATTGTATATGCATACATTATTCAGTGTAAATAACTTATACCACTTTTACCACATGAAACTCTTAACTATGCTGAAGATCAGAGATCAGCTGCATGAAAGAAATCAGAATGAGATGCCCATTTGGCTGATTTGAATTCAAAAGAAAACACTTTTTGATCTGGGTTTATTGTACTGAGAGACTGCTGCTTCCACAAAATTCAAAGCAAGTAAATGCAGATAAGAATCTTTGTTTATTAGGAATAGGGGTTCTTTTTAATAAAAAACAAACCCAATATGTCATTTTAGGCCACAGTGAAACCAGCAGTTTCAGACAGCACTACTTAAATTTTACAGTAGATTTACCTTTTTTTTTAGAATAACACTCTTCATAACTTCTTGCAGGCATGAAAAGAGCTTTCAGTTCATGAACTCCCAGAATATTTTGAACAATCAGATTCATGTTGTTTCTAGGGTTTTGTCAACAAGACAGGAAGGAATGTTGGAAAGATTACTTTCTACTAGTATGTTTCACTCCTGAGTATCAACATATTGTCCCAATATCTAGAGCTCAGAAGCTGTTGAAGCTGCTGGTGCTAAATTTGCGGAGGTGAGTACAGTGAGGAGAGAGCATATGCTCCAGCCTTTCAACACATACTGCAAACTGCTGGTGTGATGTATCCTGCTGTGCAGCCCTTTAGGAGAAAGTAGAAGTGTTTCATCTGTGCCCTAATGTTAGAGCTAACACAGGGAGAGACAGTAGACAGCTTGCACCCCTTTATACCTGCTTGAAGAGCAACCCTTTATGGGACATGCATCTCTGAAGTGGCATGGGTGAATATTGCAGTAATCACATGTCCTTGTGGTTTTGCACTCCTGCAATTGAGTTATTTCTGTTAAAGATAACATCATGGTTTTAAATTATAACATAAGACAGAGGCTGTACAACTCAGCTACAAATTCTGTACTTGAATAAAGAATAGAGATAAGGGAGTAGCAGCAGCACGTTGAGACAGCTGGGTCAAAGACCATGTCAAGATCCTGGAAACTCATAGGAAGACTAAAGAGGCTGACAGACATATTCTCCAATAGTGGCAAAAACACTGGGACTGTATAAGCAGAGACTGGTTTGAAGAGCAGCACATTTGAAAGAATGTGAGGCATAGCAGGCCAAAATGACTTGGCATTAAAGACACATCTCTGTGGTGGGCTACATGGTTCTTGTGCTACAGAAATAGCACAACACATTCTTCATGGAAAAAGCTCAAATGTACAGGGATGAGCATCTCTTACCTTCCTAATGTGCTCCATAGAGGAAATCAGAATCTCAGTTAATTTTTACAGGTGCTCAGACAATTAATTTTGGAGGTACTGGCTCTGAGATGGATAATGCAAGCTCTTTGTCGCTTGTCTTAGCATCAAAAACCTTCCTTCTCCTTAGGCAACTACTACTTTAAAGTCTCTCTTTTCATCTTGCATAATAGGGATGGGAAAGGTTGGAGGCAGACTTCATGAAGGGAAGTAAATCAATGAATAATTACTACCCTCCACAGCAGAAGCAGCCAGCAGCACTCCTGAAGGAGTGAGACAGACAGTGCTAATATGCTGTTGTAATCCTGTTGCAGCAATCCAACCTCTTAACCTGTTTCTTTCAGCTGAGAATAAGATGCTGCATCAATGACTTTGCAGATTAAAAGGAAAAAAACCCTCATCAGTCAAAAGCAGAAATACACTAGACTAAGTTAATTCAATGAAAAAAACCCTTCCAAGCCAACATTTGGCAAATGTGAATGATGATTAATAGCATAATCTCTAACAAAACTGGAAAATCAGAAGCAAATTAAATAATAAAGTTAATTCCTTTTTATTCCAAACTGTCTTTATCAATTATATCATAACCAAACATTTTCATTTTCCCTAAGTGGAAAGTTTGTTCGAAGTGTTTCACTGTTTAAAACCTCTGGGTTCCCTAACTCTAATCCACCAATACTTTCTGAAGTTATGAAAGAACTCTGAAGTCCTTTCCTCCACTGCAGATCACAGAACCCTCACCTGTCTATCAAATACATGACATGGATATACCTTTGCCCAAAACTTCATACAGCTTAAGTGATATGAAACACATGCATTTTACTGCAATACATATAGCAGGACAGGTATATTTGTAGACATCCTAAATTTGATATTATTTTAGAATTTAGGGAACAAAACCACTCATCTCACAGTTATAAATGTCTGTGAGTACCTCTAAACTGAAAGTCAGGGGAACAAAATCCATCACTCAGAGCTACAGAAGGGATTAGGACATTCTGTTCTTATTGATCTGTGAACTGCTGGTCTCTTCTAATCAGAATGTCTATCTTACCTTGTTACTTCCAAACCATTAGTGCAGTCTAAAAGAAATATGTAAGTACAGAGGCTTTTAATTGCTTTGCATAAATTTAGAATGAGAAGTTCACAGGAGATTTTTCTGTCTGATTTGTACCTTGACCATGATGCTTTTTTTCATTATTGTGCAGCTAGCAACTCAGGAAAGACTAGAACTATTAATAATCATTCGATCCCTTGCATGCACAGCATATTCAGCCCAGGAACAACAGCCCAACTCAGAAAAGAAATGTAATTTGCAATGTAGTCCTCCAAAGGACCATGGCATACTAAATTATTTGCTATTAAGGAGAGTTGCAAAGAAGAACTGTTCAAAACCAGGTACAAACACATTTCAACAAAACCTTTCCACATCTCCAAGTTGTCACTCCTCACGTGTAATAGCCATTCAGAACTTCATGGTCACCACTAATGTTTGAACCTTTTCACTCCTGTATATGCTACTCATTATGCTACTCATCAGCCTCTAACACTTTGAGAAATATAATTACACAAACAGTATTTTAATGGAATCATATAGGCTGCAGAAACTTAGTGTTCAAAGTAGCAAATCAAGGGCTCAAAGTGACGACAACAAACTTACTATTCAGTTGGACATTATTAGGCAAATATTTTTACATCACAAAACTTTATGGATGTATTTCCTGTTTTTTCAGAGCTTTAAGTCAAAGATGTTCTAAATACTCTGCAACCCTGTACTCTTTAAAATATCTGAGCAATATAAATAACAATGAGGAATGCAGTGATTTAAGCTTTTTAATTTTGTGTACTAGGCTGATATGTGGTCTATCATAGAGAGTTTGTGAAAATAGATAAGGAATTCAGGAGCTACAGTATATAAAAAAATAGCATGATGGTATATTACCTTGCTGGTGAGGGGTTGCTTCTCAAAGTGGCTTCCCTAAGAAACAGTAATTACAAATTTTAGTTTTCCTTTTCTTGTGTGTTTACTACATATTACACACCCTAAATCAAATTATTTTTTAAATGAGGCATGAGATGGACCCACAATGGACCATTATGCAAAGTACTGGTCTCTTTACAAAGCTCCTGAAGAATGATGTAAAAATTCTATCTTTTATCTGCTTTATTACTTATTATTCCATATTCTTTTTGGTTTGCTCATTCTTAGCCTCACTGTGGAAAGTAGAAATTGAAACCAATTGGACTGAAACCACATGAGGAAGCTGTCAGGGACTTACCAGGTACAAGACTATTCACCTGTACGAGAAACCTAATCTAGAACGTTGATGATGTGGAGTCTCTTGTTGCCTTCTGCCTTTCCCAACCACAATTTGACACCTCTTATGCCTTTAAAATATGGTGCAGCGCACAAGAAAATTGTCTCACAAGTATACAATACTTCTTAGCAAAGTCTCCTCTCTACTTTTTGCCATGCCAAGGGGTTCATCACCAAACAAAATTAATTTGCTGGAAGGAGTGATCAATTGAGACATGAAGTCATTCTACTTTTTGCTTTCCTTAGTGAAAATTTCCTATGTCACCAAACAGGAACATGTGGTGTGTTTAAGGAAAATATTGTACTTCCAGCAGAAATTGAAAGCAGATAACAATCTTATGAAAAACTGAACTCCAGTCTTGAGCTAAAACCTTCTCTAAGCTGTTTATCATCTTGATCAATATTTAGAAATAAATTTAGGATAAACATTCTTTAGATTCAAAATTATCAATGTTAATTTGATTTGCATTACTAATTTCTGCAGAAATAGTGATATTTCTTTGAATTGAGGCCAAAAATAAATAAAGCAATATAATTAAAATATCACTGTTATGAATCTGGAATCTATACAAATGTATTTACCAATATTTATAACCCTAATATAGTTGCTATTATAATAATTCCTTAGGTTGCCACAAATCATTACAAAACCAAGCAAAATCAGAGATGTTTGGTTTTGAGACATTTTCTTTGGCTCCATTTCCCTGCATTAAACTTTGAAGGTAGTTAGAGATGCAGCACATGAGTGAAGCACAACTTCCCCTCTGACCAGAAGGTCATAGAAACTCTCAATGGAGACTCAAGATATATGGAGTTACAAAATATAAAAACATGAAGTTGTGTCTAGATTTTTTTTTTTCCCCCTCCAGAACGTAAACCTTTCAGGGACAGTGAAATGAAGGCAGAGACTGCACAGGGAATAGATCACTGTGAGCAAGTCAGGCATGATTGTGTGCAAAGGAATGACTTATGCATATGGATTCCTTGACCTTCTGGCCCTTAAAGAGTTGCTCTAACTGCTGGTTTCCTTCTTGTGGGAGGTAAAAGCTGGCCAAGGACATATTTGTGGGTCTATCCACCACAGAGTTTCTGCTGGCCCAGACATTACTGTTTCTAGTCAGACAACCATAGGCAATGTTACCAGTGTGGCTGGAAACTTTACAAAATAGCAGCCCATCAAAAAATACAACTGTGTCAAGCACTAGGTAGGGTAAGCTGTAAAAAAAAAAAAAAAAAAAACAGGACAGGAAAGCTGACAGGAGGAGGATCACAGGCAGAGAAAGGTGTTAGCTAGTATGAAAGAACAGATTGCTCAGCAATTCTGGAGGCAGAGTCACAAGTCAACCAGTTACAGATGCACACAAAGAAATGGTTAAAGGAGCTTCATTGACAGTGGGACAGAACCAGTTCTGCCACTGAGGCTGGAGAACTGCAGAACAAGAGTGCTACATCCTTTATATACTGATTGTCCAGTCCTCACTGGCTATTTGCTCACAGTATTCAAAGGGAAGGATGATGAACTTCCACTAACTTTCTTTGAACTACCTGTTTACATAAATAAGGTGTTTCATTGCCTGTTCAGCACACAGAAGCAGTGATACATGTCAAAATAGAAGGTACAATTTTATCCTAGGTACTGTCGTCATTCACTTCTGAATTTTCTACTGACTGTTCATAAAGATGTGACACGATATTCTACTCCCTGAAGCACACACAGCTCTCCTAGTTATTACACAAGCAGAATCGCCTGGAGGGCAGGACTGGATATAAATAGAGGGAAACAGACAGGTCCTCTGATTACTCAGTAAGTAATCCTCAAAATTAACTGAGGAGGCAACATCACACCTAGTTTTGTTATGAGAATACTAATGGACTTCACAGAGATCACTACACAGCTATGGAATGGAAATAACACAACTGATTTGGGCCATACTTGAACTAAGGCACAAGCTCTTAGTGCTGTCCAGTACACTGCTGGCCTTGCTGCTTACTGGCCATTGGAAAAACTCAAATTTTTCTAGACTGATTAAAATCAGCTGTGTATTGGCAAGTTGAAAATAACCTTAGGCATGTAACATTTGCTTTAACATGCTTAAATAAATCACCAAATACACTGTGCATGTGTCAATGAGACAGTTAAAGGAAAGCAGCACTGTAACAGCAGTATGATCACGATCATCTCCACGGTACTAAAAATGATGTAGAAATGCTTTGTATATTCCAAACCCACAGTGCCCTGCGGTAAAATCATTCTGGTTTTCAAAAGAGAGATTTATTAGAATGGATACACTCTATGAAACAATTAAACTCAATCTTCTCAAGCATTAATTAAGGCCTACTGTCACTCACATTTTCTCAAGCTAGATTGGTAACATTCACCAACTGCTCCAAGTCTAAACAATACTGTCATGCTGTGAAGTTATCAAATCTTCACCCTATCAGTGGATTCCCTTTTTTTTCTGCTAATGTAGACCCTAATGAAGAAAAAGAAGGAAGAATTATAACATAGCCAAAAAGAGAATGAGTACATTCAAATGGCTTTCTTTGACTTTTTAGTACACTCATTAGACTTAGGATGCATGGTCAGGCTAGTGATACCAGCAAACCTTTTTTAATTGCACATTCTATTTGCCCCTTTTCCATGCATTCAACCTGCAGAGAAGAAAGACATTTAAAGATTACCAAGGCAAGTTTGTAATGAAGCGGATACCTCTTTGTCTGTCCTTGCGCCAACAGCAGCAGAAGGGATACTAATTAGAGGGTGAATTATTAGCTTCCCATGGTGCACTGCAGGGGCATTAAAAATGAGTGTAGTTTGTTGCTTTCCTTTTAGATGGTTAGTACTGGTTTAATATATTCTTGTTTCTAGGTGAGCAGCAGGGGACAGTTTTTATTATTATAATTGTTGCATAATTACTGGCCTAAGGTTGCCTATTGTTAAATAAAAATGCTGAGATACTAATGTTTTATTGAACAGTACAAGTAGATAAAATTGTAATATATTTTGCTGAACAATATAAGCTTGTTATCTGGCAGCTTGGTGACAACTCTAAGTTGTGTTGTGGATAAAGACTGTGATTTTTTGCAAGGGCTAAACATAAAATGTGATTTTTCTAAAGCTTGAAATATATTCAACTTGAAAAAAAAAGAAGTTTTATATTCATTTATCCAAAGAGAGTAGCCAAGTCTGCCTACATAACCTAACCAGATTTTACCTCATGAGGATTGTGAACTGACCTCAGAATTAAAGCTCACAGCTCTCCCTTTTCTGTAATCACAAATGTGTAAATA
This sequence comes from Acanthisitta chloris, assembly GCF_000695815.1. Classification (NCBI taxonomy): domain Eukaryota; kingdom Metazoa; phylum Chordata; class Aves; order Passeriformes; family Acanthisittidae; genus Acanthisitta; species Acanthisitta chloris. The sequence continues at coordinate 34,794 of NW_008678884.1, forward strand.
TATTCTAAACCTTTTGTCCATATTTTGCCTTTGCAATAATCCAAAACTGATTAACAATGTAAGACATTAAATACAAAACTAACTGGAAAAAAAATAAAAGAAAAATGAAGAAACAATATAAAAACAAATGAGAAATTTATGCTACCTTCTGTGGTTCACCTTAGGTAAGAGACCTCTGAATTTGCAGCAAAAAGGTTTTCGTACTTCATCTCAATTTCCTGTTGTGGTTCCTGCATGTCAGTAGGTAACAGGCGATTTTGATGTCCCATGGTTTATCCAGGTGGAGCTCTATCTGCCAAGCCACCTGCTCTGCATCAACACTCCCCTCAGAGAGTCACTCTGAACGCAAAGGATCAGCTCCTGTCACTTGTGTCCGTGTCACATTTCACACATGAATGGTGCAAATTCTAAACATAAGTCTTCAAACAAATATCCTAAGTAAACAAAATGCTGTTTAAACCTCATCTGGTTCTTTCCACAAAGGACATAGGAGAAAGGAATATCTTAAAAAAATATATTTTCATGAAATTTTGCCAAAAGCCAGTTAGAAAGTTGCTCAGCATTGCACTGAAGCTGATAAATTACCAGCAAAGATTAATCTTATGATGCTTTTAATGGCACAACCTCTTCATTTATCTTACTTTCAGAAAAGTAAAACAACTAAGAAATAGTTGAAGAATAATTAGAGGACAGAAACTAATTAGCTGTCTTAAAGTCCTTAAATGGTCTTTCAATGTTTTTTTTCTTGCTGAGCCTTCTAAACCGAACAGTGTCAGAGTTTTAACTATCTGGAGACACCATCAAGTTGCCTTAGTTATTCTTCCTCTTGGTGCTTTCAGTTGCTTAAGCCTCATCCCTGAGGCCTCAGTTCCACCACTTATTTGAGGTGCTGTGGTTATGAAGAACATTTGGGGAAAAAAAGCAAATGCCTTAAAGTTTTTACTAAACTACTCTTTTTTTTCTCTAAATCCTTACAGATATTTAAAATTCTTTAAGGGAAGCACTTGTCGCTAGGCTCCTCTGCTTTATCCAAACACATGAGATGTTTCATGGGAAGAAATACTGAAATATTGTTATAGAATGAAAGAAAAGAGAACTACACTGTCCAGTCACAGCTGGTGCAATACTGCACACAATAGCCACCTCTCCCTCCTCAAGTCATCAGTATCCTTATTTAACTTCTTCCACCTTGGCCTAGAAAATACATCAGTCATTTGCTATTTCTGTAATGAAATGCTGATCTATGCAAGCCTGAGCTGGCAGCTCCATACAGAACCTTCACTGCAACGTTCTGCTGCCTGCCAATCTCTGAAAACCCCTTGGTGTTGTTGAACAATAAGAGATCACTGACCTTTCCTTCCTCTCCGATGAATGAGCTGTTTAAAAGCTAAGGCCACTGTAGAGATAACACAAACCAAGGAACTGATGGCAGGTGTCACCTGTGGAGTGTTATGCCACTCTGATTAGAAGCTTTATTTGTGCAACATTTATACCTCACAAGCACCTCAAAGCAAAGACAAAGGAAATGGTTGTGCAGGTTTGTAAACTTCATCTAAGACAAAACCCTGGTATTTCTAGCAAGTCTAGCTTTGCATTTCTGATGGGGAAACTTCACTAACAGAAAATCTCATAGTTTTCCCCAAAAACTTTGGTGGAACTTGCTGTTTCTTCTTTACATATTTTAAAAAGATTTTTCAGAAAGTGCAGGAGGAAATCTATATAGTTACTTCCATTTTAGGAACTTAGATAATGCAGTATTCCTATTAACAATTTTTTTCTTCCTACTTGTACCAATCTCTTTTTTTTCCTTCTGCTTCAGATTTCTTTTTCTGTTCTTTTTCTCGTATCAACAGCCCCATGGCAAAACCTAAAAATCTTCAGTGACTATGTTTATATAGTTCTGTGGAACTTTCCCTAAACAAAACCAATAGGAAAAAATCTCTCAGCTTAGCTACATAAATTCAGGTATCAAAGCATTAAAATTCACTGATCACTTAAAAGAATGTGATTTCAATCACCACTTCAGAATCCATTCCAAGAAATAGATTTTAAGCACATGCCTAACCTGAGTTATAACGAGATACACTTCTGAACAGCAATAATTTATTTTCATTTCAAGCCTTCTGCTTTAGAAGCAAAGAAAAGAATAAGTTAATGTTGTATGAGCACTTTATGTTCAGAAACTGATTACATGAGAACTAGACAATGAGTGGGATCATACAGTTCCACAAAGAGACAAAGGAACGAAGCATCCGGTGCAGAAACTGATTACACGAGAACTAGACTATGAGTGGGATCATAGAGTTGCACAAAGAGACAAAGGAACGAAGCATCCTCTCTCAAACACCTCTGGAAAGAACTTACTATCTCTGGTTTACTTGCACTAACAGGCAACACTCACACTGTCCCTGCAACAGTGATCTGAAGCAGTTGAAGATTTTGCAACCCCAAGCCCAAAACCAAAGAAGATGCTGTAAGAAACTAGGACTCTTCATCCCAAGTTGTGTCAAAGGTCAGTTAAAGGTTCACCCATTTACATTATTTATTCAGTCACATGGCAGAATATCAGAGCCATTCACAATCTCTAACACACATCTGAGAGGTGTTTAGAGTACACAACTGCTATTGGCACTCACTGTGCACCAGTGAGAAACCTGTCGGGTTTTTTCCTGTTTCCATCACTAGTTAGTTGTAAATCTAGCCTGAGGACCTCAGTACTCTAACAGGGTCCACCCTCATAGATTCAGCTGAGGGACATGAACCAACCTGCCAAAGTGAATACTGAGTAATAACAATTTAAGTAAAACTCACAATTTTAAATTCTTTTTGGATTTTTGCCATAATTTCTGTTAAAATTAATCAAAAGGGTTAATGGGCAACACACTACTTGTCCAGAATGATTGCAGTGAGCAACTGAAATGTTTTTATTCCCTGGAACCAACAAACATTCCTCTTAGTAGTAAATCAAGCACCATCAGAAAGAGCAATTCCAGTGCCTTGCACTGATACAGTTAATAAGTACTTGCATCATAGGCTGCTTTATACAAGAATAATAACAACTGTATTTGTGATCGTGAATTCTATGAAAGGAAGGACCAATCTTCGTCTCAGCAAGACCAAATAGGATTGAGTGGCACCTTAAAGGTCTCATTGTGTAAGCCTCACTGGATTTGCTTTCATCATATTATTTAAAAGAGAAGGGATTGCCCAAAGCAAGGGTAATCAAGACCTAAAGAGTGACTGCTTTAGCAGAATGACAGATGAATACAGCCCCTGTAAAAAAAAAACAACAAAACAAAACAAACAGAACAAACCCACAGCACTAAGGAAAAGACCATTTAAAACAGGGAAGCAGAGAAAACACCTTCAATTTCTTTCTTTTTACAATTGTATGGTTACCAGAGAGATTTCTTGGCTGAAATATGACTATCCATTAACCTGAAGTTTGAGATAGTGAGGAAGGAATCCAAACTTAGTATTAGGAGACTAGATTCTATTCCCTGAGCCAGATTTTTCTTGTTCTCACCCTCTGTACAAAACAGGAAAAAAATACTGTATGGTTACATGCACAGCACATTGAATAAATAGTTTGGACCTCTTTCCTAAACATGCATATGATGGAAATTTTTCCAAGAAAAATATAGAAACTACATGATGATATATAGGTGTTTTAAGTGACAGCAAAGATACTTTTATAAAAAGCAGAATGTAAGATAAGTTAGGACAATGTTTTTACTCAACCACCTGTCCCCATTTTCGTAAAGAATTATTCCTGTTGGAATATAACCATGTCATTTCACAACACAAGACACAGCTACAGGCCTTGTCATCTACACTGCAGGAGTGCCTGTTGCTGCAGTAGGACTGAGGGTTTGGAAAGTGGATGAAGAGTGACCCTGAAAGTATTTATGGAACCTTTGTTCAGTCTCTCATGTAGGTGTTGGAACTGAATCACTGTCCAGCAGCTACCATACACCTAAATGAAAGCAATTGTACACGTTTGGTACATCAAGTAGTAGAGTACAGGGGATATAAAGTCAGCCTAAAGCCCTCACATGGGAACACCAAATATTGCATGGGACAGGTTATCCTCATCTTTGCAGTCTCTGTAGCACTTCAGTTGCTACTATGGTCTATCTAGCATGAAAGCTAATCATGCTAATCATAACTCTAAGTCCCATTAGATTGCAGAAGTGTAAAAAGTGGTCTTATAATAATTAACAGAGACTTTAAAAGTTAATTTTGTGCTAGATCAGAAAAAAAATGGTTATTGCGGCATCACACATTTATCTATCTGCATATTGCAACATGTCAAAAAAAAGTTGCCAAAAGGTAAACTTCTCTTATAGTCAGAACAAATTAAGTTACTGCCAGTTAATATAAGTATTTGATTATTGATTTGGGTGTTGGTAAGCAAAGAAGACAAATATTTACTTAGCAAAAATACCAGGGTCAACTTCTTTGCCTGACTCCAGACACCTCTCCTCCCTCTCTTATTGCTGTAGGTCACACTCAGACCCTTCAGGGAGGCAGTTGATCTGTAAAGACCTAGAGAAAACATGGACTTGTCAGGAGCTTTCTTTGAACAGAGAGGGAGCACACATTCAAAAAATCAAATGGGGATTTCTGAGCCCATTGGTAATGAATGCAAATGAAAGATTAAAGGAAAAAAACTTCGTCTTTTTCACCAGTTCATGCCACTAATCCAGGTGGGTTTTTTTCAGAACTTGGAGCAGTACAAAAAGGTAGGCCCGAGGTTAATTTCACTAACAGAAAAAGTCTGACACTATCTCATTCCCAATCTGCCTTTTGTTCTTTGCTGTTTATTAAATCAATGCAGTTGTAATTCCATTTAAAGATGCTACTTTAATGTATTTAACTACGTCAAGGAGAGTTCCATTCAAAACCCCTTTAATAAAATTGGCCTTGTTAAATCATTAGGGGTGTTTAGGAGCCTGTTGGCCTTCTTTCTTTTCTATTTTTCTCTGCAGCTCATGGATCACTAATGATGGCATTTTCACCAAGCAGCAGTGACATGCTAAATTCGTCTATATCCTTTTGGCAATTTAACAATGAGCATTAACTCTTAAACTTTAGAACCAAACAATATCATTGATATGAAACTAAGAGTTTTTCAAAGGAAGATAATTAGAAAAAGAACAAAGAATCTCTAATGCTGCATTTTTAAATAAAATGGATGCAAAATTAAACATGTAAAACATGACAGATGAAGAAGCCAAACAGACATACAATTTAGTAAAGTATAAAATGCAAACTGTTCATTCCTATTTATCACTACAACAGGGAAATGTCAAGGAGTTTTAATGCTTAATGAGCCCATCCAGCTTAGAATGCACCAATTGTAACATTTTAGCTAATTGGCTACAACATTTTTTGCCTTCAAAGTCCATCCTCTGTGGCCCCTTTCTCCTCTTGTTCCCCTTCAGCACAGCAGTGCAAAAACTCTGAATATCTTCCCCGAATTAAATTACACCTTTTACAGTGCACGGGGAAGTTTGTGGGGGATTTTTGAAGAAGGCAGCTCAGACAAGATTTCAGAAAGGATTTTTTGCTTTTGGCATCGCTGACATTTGGTTTGATAGATAACAACAGAGTTAGTATAAGCAATGGTGGAACAATAATCAGCTTCAGGAGGATGTTGCCTCACCTTTTATACAACCTCACGTTAAACAAAACAAACCCTTGCTAAGCTATCCATATCAGACATAGACTATTGACATGAGATTCATAGCACAGAAAAAAGAATTACTGCCATTATATAAAACAATATTCTTAGAGATCTTCAATCTCAATGCAAAGTCTAGTCTTGGGAGCATGAGGGAACATTGCATCTCCTCCCTCTACATAATGTTGCCCCTTTAAATCCCAGTAAATATGTTTGATTGGTATTAGACCTCAAAGATCAAAAATATCCCAATAAAAAATCCAAACCAAACATGCTGAGTGATTGATACATATTACCACTGTTGAGAGGCAGCTGACACCAGCTGCTTCATGCTTCATCCAGCTCTCCCATTAAACCTGCCTCTCTGCTCTGAGTCCATGTAGGTCCCTGGCAAAACCTGGGAATGCTGACAAGCCACACACTCATAACTGTTCAATATAGTGTGCATAATTGTATCAGCAGGGAGACAAAAGATTATTATTATCACTGAGCAACTAAAAGGTACAGAGCTTGACTGAGTAGCATTAGCACTTGAATGCCATATAGTAAGTGTCTTTTAGATCATCCTGACTAGGAAATGTTGATCCTCTCATCTCAAGGGCTGCTCAGCTTTACTAAGTTGCAGAATGACAAGTGTTAAAAAAAACCAAACCCAAACAACAACAACCAAAACAAAGGTAGAAGTTGGAGAGAAAAAGTGGCAGGAGGGAAAGGAAACTGAGAAATATGTGCAGTTGATTAAGTGGCTGAAACCACCAGTTTTGTGTTATGTATTGATTCTCACGCGCTTTTTTTTATTTATTTGATTGATGACAATGGTGCTTCATGTCAACTCAAACCACAATAATATTTTACAGCCATCTTTGTGAGAGCTGAACTAAACGAGAACAATTGGACCAGAAGTCCCTCAGTCACATCTCTTTGATTTAGTGAAGCAGGAGCCTATCTTTATTGTGCTGTTGCTAAAACCATCAGTAATTAAAGCTGAGTGCTTAAATCTTTGAAGTTCATCAAACAACATGCCCAACATGCTTGTTTATTGCTAGAGATGTGCTAAACCTTGAAGTCAACTAACCCAGCAAAAGCAGCTGCTGAAGAACCACAGGAAGTATTTGTTACTTAGAATAATTTAGAGGCAAAATTTGTCCATTTTCTTTAAAATACTATTCAGCAAATAGCTGAAATTAAGAAGCACAGAAACGATATGGTCTTTGCTGATGCTTCCCATGCTAATCTTCTGCGAAAATGGAAAAGCATTACATTCAGAAAGTAACACCAATTAAAACACAATGAGGTTTTGATTGAGGGCAGACTGGGGGGAAGGAACCAAAATCAACCAAACAGTAATAATATACTTATCAGTTCATTCCCATCCAGCAACACTTTGGAGGAATTTACTTGTGTTTCAGAAGGGCCTTAAGAATGTACTTAAAATAAAGTATCAAAATCAAAAGATTCATTGAACTAGTGCTCAAAATATTGCTTTTAAAAGCCAGTCCAGCACATTTCAAACTTTGACTTTCACAGTTTCATTAACAAAGAGTGATGAGCTGTGCCACTATTCTATTGATAGTTCTAATAATTGTGTCCTTCAGAAAGCCATGGAATGCTAGAATTGTTCAGGTGGGAAAAGACCTTTAAGAGCACCAAGTCCAACCAATAGCTGCTCTTCCAGCTTCATAAAAGTATCTTAATCCCTTGAGTTCTCTACTAACCTTGAGGACCTAGTCTCTCTCTAACATGGATTTGAGTTTTCACCTATGTTTCAAAAAATGCTACTTTTAAAGGTCTCTGTAACTCACCTGTGTTTGTGGGGGTTTTTTCACCAGCTACAGTGGCTACATATTAGTCAAAGAATTACTGTTCTTCCAGCCAAATGACATCTCCTTTTATATTTAATTCAGTGTACTACACACTACAAAAAAGTCAGCATGGCAGGTTCACTAATCAGTAACATCTACTTCCACTTTTCATGAGAGGACAACACACAGACCAAAGAGAAGTAAGAAAGGCAGCCTAGATACTCTCTGTACAAGCAAAATACTTCATGCAGTAAAATTATTTTGTCAAACTCAGGGGTAGCTATGCTGGAAGAAAAATGTTATTTCAATAAAGTCACTGCTTAAAATATTTAATTAGATCAACATGAAGTCAAGTGTCCTAAATAGCTGAGATATAATTAACTATGTATCTAACAGCTTGAAATAATAAAAACAACCTTTAGTGACCATGTTTGTTAACCACTGTTTTTTCAACATACCCCAGTTAGTAAAAAGACAATTTAATACCAGCTGGTATGCACAAGAGTTAGAAAAAGGCAGTCAGATAATGAGAACATTTAGTTGGAGTTAACATTCAGTAATTCGTATGGAGAAACAAAGAAGAATGGTTTTTTTGTTACCAGGAGCAGAGTCTCTTGATGAGTAACAGACTGAGGAATTTTAATTTTCAGGACACCACACACATATCTTTCAGCACAAGGACTCTCCAGTAGAGCATCCTGATGTGTTAGAAGGGAATTTTTTACTATTTTTTATCCTGATGGCGAAAAACGTTCTCAGTATAAATGACCCCCAACATATTCATTTTGAGACACATCAAGGTCAGTTCTGTAATGTGAAGCATCTTTCTTAGTCCAAACTGAAAACATTCAAGGTTTCTCTATCACTTTCAGGAGAGTTGCGAGGCTAATTCCTATCCCATTCTCTTTACACAATAAACATACATTTCCATATCTATTTCTTGTCAGACTTATTTCTGTGAAACAACAAAAGGCAGAATTTAATCACCTGTCAGAGTGGTTAAATCCCTAAGATTTCCAGATATTTTCTGGGAATGAGAATGGAAGATGGAATGGAAAGCTGAACTTCTCACACCAAGCATTTAGCTGGTAGATCTGCAGACATGACTGTTGGTTATGTAGGATATTTGGACACCATGGTAAATTGGCTGTACACTTTCAGATATTTCTAAAGAGAGAAATGAGTGATCCAAACACCAATTTACATGATGCAGATGCAAATTTTGAGCCTTGCTTTCTGTTACAGAGGACTGTTATAACTTCACTTTCACATTAGGTTTAATCTAAGTGTTTCACCATTCAGGTTCCCCAAATAAAACAGAAGTCATACCAAACATATATTTAAGGCTGCATAGTAGGTGGCAATGTCGTTCATCATCTTTGAAAAGATATCGATTACTTCTACCAGTTAAACAGAAGTTACTAGCTTAAAAACACATTTCTGGTGTTCAAAAGTAGAATTCAGCAGTTGCAGTAGTTAGCAGGACACACCATTCTGGTTGTTTTATCACACTAATGCCTTATCTGTTGAGCTACATAAACTTCAGACCCTGGGAAAAACTAGTATATTATAAAATATTCTGCTTTATCTGGTGAAATGGAGGAAAACAGATTCATGAAAGAGGTTTAGCATGACCAGAAACCACTTGCAGTTCCCAGTCAATGTTTGGCTTGACTGTTATCTCTACCCAGTGGCTTGACCAGTTGCTTCAAGCAAAGAAAACCTTGATTTTTCACAGACAGCATGTTAGCCTTGCTCAGCAGCAAGAGCAACAAGTTTTCTTTCAGACATGGTGAGCACATTGCATCAGCATGACATGGGGTATGGAACCTGCACTTCTGCATGATCCAAACATTTCTTGCTCCTTTTCTGTTCTGTGGGTGTAACTCTGCAGTTAACCTAGATTTAGATACAGACCTGTATACCCTAAGATCATCCTGGTGTACTTGGGTGCTGGTTCAAATCTTAATTCCAATCTACAGAGTTGTTCCCATTGGCTCTGGCAGAACTCAGCTTAGGCTTTGCACTTAGAGGAGCAATCCCCTTCCCTCACTTGGTTAACAAAATAGATCCCATTTTATTATGATGCCTGATAATGCTGTGCAATGCACAAATAAGATACAGGCTGAATACTTAGTATTTGGAGCTAACCATAGGGAACGATAATCCTGTTCATGCTTCTCGGGTATTTTACCAGCTATGCTGATATTGCATAATTAAAATTCAGGATCATAAAAATCCTAATGCAACTGCTAAAATTTCAGCATCCTATTTTTAATTTACATAGTTAGTTTAAATTCAAAAGTCTCTAACTCAAACCTATTCTGGTAGGGTTACAAAAGTGAAATGCAGACATGAAAAACAGCAAGTCAGCAGCTAATGATCTGAGTACATTTGTCTGCCCTCACCCACATACCTGATGTGTACTTGCCTACCTTTAGCTGTGGGGTTTTTCCTCTCTTTTTAGGAGAGTTTATAATGAAACTCTGATATCAGGATACAGGTTATGTGACATCTACTTATCACACATTGCAGTAAGCAATCTGCCATGATGCAGGATGGAAAGAAACTGCCTGAATGCTGATCTGTTCTTTTCCAAAGTCTTAACCACTGCATTTAATTCTGCTGACAACAGAAGAATCATTCATGTTTCTTGTACAAGTCAGAAGTGTGTATACACCATCCTTTCCTCAGAAGAGAGATAAATCTAAGGCCTGGGTTTATGTAATGTAAGTAAAGCCAAGAGTATCCCCAGAGCAGTTCTACTGAGGTCATCATAAACTTTAAATATCTACACATATATCACAGTTCTTAATTTCTCCCACAAAGATGCTACATGAAGCAAGAGTTCTGGCCATTTGAGTTTTAAAAGGGTCCTGTTTTGGTACTGTTTAACTTAATAAAATAAACAGTATTTATCAGTAAGTAGTTTATTAGTTGCTGTAAAGCTAAAAATATGTCAAATACATTATATATTTAAACACTGGGAAATGCAAGAAAGAATTACACCCTCTTACCAAAATCTATTCAGACAGCATGACACTGAAAACATGCTAATCAAATGCTCATCTCTCCATAATGCAAAGGGATAGTTCCTATCGTTGCAGAGACCTCATATCACTTGAGGGCTCTTTTGCAAAGATTGTTCTTTGCATGATCAGTCTTCCAAGACCTTCACATTACTAAAAAGTGCAGCTATTATTTATGTTTGATATTCAATTTTCCATACAAATTTAATGATCCTCATCTCTGGGCCTCTCACTTTAAAGGTTTTGGAAACATTAAGCTGCAGAGTTAGAAAGCCAAAAAAAGAGGCCTGAATTTATCAGGGTAAATAAGTGTATGTTTATATCAAACATTTTGATATATCTGAGAAAATAAAGTAGGACAAAGAAGGACATTTCCATTGTATTTTAAGGGTGCCAGATCAGGTAAAGAATGAGACAAAGAATATTTTTGTGCCTTCCTGGCCACATTTATATACTAGTATGCTGACTATACATTCTCAGAAGCTCCAGCTCCATTCCTCTCCCCACTCTCTCTCTCCTTTGTACCTTTTTTCTGTAAGTGTGCCAGAAACACAGTTCTTACTCCCAAACCTCAGCATTATTACTTATTCCTATTTTACATTCTATTCATTCCACAGAGGGAGCCCTTCCTTCTTGCCTGAGGTCTTGAGCTCCCTTTCCTACCATGCCAATCCCAGAGAATCCCAGGATCCAGTAACACATCCTACCTCCCACAGCTGCCTTGGGGCCATACCCAGTACTCTTACTCTTGTCCTCAGTGCCCTCAGCATTGCTCTAACTCTTCAGCCATCACATTCCCAGCACTCACCTTTCTGTCTCAGACCCCTTAATGCCTCAGTCCAGGATCCTGACTCCCCCCAAAACAAGATCTGTACTGACTCAAACCAAAGAGCCATCTATTTTTAGACTTTTTTAGTTTTAAAAAACAAAAGAATGGGGCAAATGTCTAAGATATCTCCCAGGAAAACAATTTCCAAGGCTCCAAGTAATTTCAGTTCAGAGGATTTCCTGAACTTGATTGTGTGAGTAGAAAGACCATCTCAAAGGATGTCTCTGTCTTTTCCTTTTTAAGTCTACAAATTTCTCTAACTACATCATCTGGTTATTTCCCATAACAAAAAAAAATAGTTTTGGGTTGTTTGTGGGTTTTTTCAATCTGAAAAACATTAATTAATACCGCAGCTACATCATTTGGTTATTTCCCATAACCAAAAAAATAGTTTTGGGTTGTTTGTGGGTTTTTTCAATCTGAAAAACATTAATTAATACAATCTTTCTTGTACAGACATCACTCCACACTTTTAATTACCCTTGATCATCTTTCTTGTATAGAAGTCACTCCACACTTTTAATTACCCTTGATATTCTTCCCTGAATCATTATCAATTCTAATATATTGAGTTATAAATGAAAGGAGCATCAACACCAAATCCTCTTTTACTTAACCTTCTCTGTTCCTTCTCTGAATCATTATCAATTCTAATATATCAAGTTATAAATGAAAGGAGCATCAACACTGAATCCTCTTTTACTTAACCTTCTCTGTTGCTTATGGTGTTGGAATTAGCTACTCTTACACAGCAAATTTAATGTATTTATATCTAATCTGGAATAAACCTGTGTTATTTCATAACTTGTGCCATCTATGAGCTCAAATTATTAAATCATTTGTATTTTTGTTAGAAGAATTTATTTGTCTTATTTTTAGAACACCCGTAGTGTTGTAGCACCATACCAATACAGATCAAGCCAAGTTACCAGTACAAAAAAGTTATACAAAGGAAAATATTAAGCAGAGGAAGAAATTATCAAGGTAACCTTCTACCTTGACCCAACAAACATTATTCACTTCAAGTTACAAATCTGGATGACTCAACTGAAGATACTGACAATAGTAACACATGTAAATGTTTGTAACTCTGGAGACAAAGTGACTCAACTGCTAGTGAGCAGGACATGCAAATTCTTGTGGTTGATAAATTGCTACTAATTTTTATCACTGTTGCAAGATTACACACTGAATATTTTGCTAGGCAAAACAAAAATACACAGTAAAATATATCCCCACTCCAATGACTTGATATTAGTAACAAATGGGAGCTATGGGATTGATTTCCTGAAATGCACAGGAAATCTTTGAAATGAAAGAGTATTTTTAGAGACACTCATCTGGATCTAAAACCTGTAGAGCTGTCAGGAGCTGCTGAACAGAAACCCTAAAGGAGAGCTCTTGGAGGGCTGGGAAGGGAAGGGTTGTGAGTGCCATGTGAAAGTAACCCTAGATTTAATCCATGTGAGTCTGACTATTAGAGAGCTCTGACTGAGCAGCTGGAACATTAGCCCAAAACACTCCTGGTGAGTCTCTCCACTAACCAAAGTGACACATTTTGTCCAACTGGATATAAGCAAAAATAGCTATAAGGGAGAAAGGACAGAGAGCCAAATATTTTTGAGCTCGGATCCTCATAAAATGCCAGCCCTGAGAGGAACTACGATGAACTCTGTCTGCTTTATTGTTACAAATAAAATGAAACACCAAATAGGAGAGAGACTCCCTAGCATGTGGACTGGATTGGTGGAGCAGGTTGGGAAATGTTTCTGCTTATCATATCAGATAAAATAATGCAGGAGGAGATGGAAACTTTACTTATTCGATTCTTTCATGTAAATTAATTTTTTCACTTGTCAAAATTATATCAAAAATCCAGTGGAAAGAACAGCCTATTCTTCTAAAAAGTAAGCAAACAAACAAGACAGCTTTGATTTGGAATGAAAACAAACAGCTATGAAAGGATATAGGCTTTCATTATTTTGGAGATCTTGGCATTCTTGCAGATACATTCATGAATTAATCATTGAAAAACTTAAACTCAAAAAATCATGCATTTTCCAATGCAAATAATCTCTAAGAAGTACAGAAAATGGTTATTAAATGATGGTTCTTTAAACTCCTTGCATCAGGAGTCTGTTTCACACGCAGCTAACTGAAAGAATAGCGTGACATTAAAGTCCCTGTGATCTTGCAGAACCAAAGAAAATTGTGAGTAGACACCAGCAGTATGTCACCATGTATTAACAGTACTAAAATCTGCTAACAAAACTGCTATACATAGAGTAAACAGCAGGAGTTTTGGAATGCCATGCAGCTTTTAAATTATTAGCACTAATTAGCCAAATCAAAAAGAGATCAGGAAACATGTGAGAAGTGAAGACAAGTCTACCTGTATTGCTGTGTCAAAATTACATTTCCAAACAACCAATTAGTAAAGACAACCTTTCAGCCCAATAAGCCATATGTAAAGTGGGACGGCTTCATTACAGTGGCTCCCTAATTAAAATGTAAAGGCTGCTGATCATTGCATAATTAAACAACATGTCATGTGGTTTCATCTGGCAATTGCAAGCAGCTAGGCCTGAAATCATTAATGACTAAGATGTCGTATAAATGAGTCCAGAGACTGTAGAACTACATTCTGTCAGAATGGAGAACATCCTATGGTCATTATGGAGATAATATCCTCCAAAGGGACTGCTCTGTACAAAATGTTGAAGTTCTTTCTCTCAAAATGACTTTGACTTTTTATATCCAGTTTTCTTGCTAATTAGCCTAAAAGAAAAAGGCTAGCAGGGCTAATTAACTTCCAGCTACTGTAATCTAAATATGAAGCTACAGAACCAAAGTTCTTCCCTGTGGATATTCTTAAAGTTTTCCATAAGTTAAAGCTTCAGTATTGAGAAAATATTTTTTAGGCAACCTTATGCCTTGATTGAGAATCCCTTATATGGTTTCTCACTTTACACAATGCCTGAGGAGCAAAAGTATTTGCAGCAATAGTTCTATGGTTTCTCACTTTACACAATGCCCAAGGAGCAAAAGTATTTGCAGCAATAGTTCTCTGCGTTTCCCATACCACAGATTCTCCTTTCAGCCTTCACTGAAATGCTGAGAACCAATTTGCAGTTCTGTGAATCTACTGGAGAATTTTGGGTGTAGGAATTTTTGTGCAAAATAATCATGCCAGTCACAAGAAAAACATATGTTGTGAAATTACACGCACTTCCCAAATCTACACTTTGGAGTTTAAAAGTGTATACACACTTCCCAATCTACACTTTGGAGTTTAAAAGTGTAATGGACAAAGAAACATGAGTTCAAGTTCCTCAAGTAGAGAAGACACAACCTTTTATAAGCAGCCAGAAACAGCATCTGCTCCACATCCCAATCAAAACTCTGCAGTTCTTCTTGCATCTCTCATGTGTATCCTTCACATATACCTTTACTGCAACAGGGAATTCAGATGCTGGTTTTGGTCACTTTGATGCTAAATCTCATATAAGGGCTTTGCCATTTGAAAGTAAATAACACTGGATCTAATTGAACTTGAAAGAACACAACCTGGCAGAAAAATTAAGTTCTTAGTGTCTGCCAGATTTATAGATAATAAATAACTAAATTAATTTAGGGGAGAAAGAATTTTTAAAAATATAGCAACAATAAAGATCTGAAAATAGCAAATCTAAAGCTAAATTTGATAAATGCAGTGCACATTTTGTTTGTCAACTGATTATTTCCAGTTGTCAGCCTCCCACCAAGGCTTGGTGAACCTATAAAGGATCAGCTGAAGACTTTTGCTTCAATTTCACTATTGTTTCTTTCCTTATATGTACTTTTTTTTTGCTCAAAAAAAAAAAGAGACCAGTCACAAAGTAAAACACCAAGATAAACACTAGTCATAGAGTCAACTGTGAAAAAATTAGAACACTAAAAGTCATAGAGTCAACTGTGAAAAAATTATCTCTTCACAAATTTTGTAGTAGAAAACCATTTCAAGTTTTATTTCCAGCATTTTTACTGCTCTCTGTCTCTTTAGAAATTCTGTGGACTTACACAGATATAAAACTGATCCAGTTAAAATAATTCAGCTTCAACCAGTGTAAAGTATGTAAGAAACTCAAGAAATTGGCCAAATATTGACTACCAGGCTTGTACTTCATATCAGCAGTTTGACTCAAAAGATGCAAACAGGAGAAATTTCCATTCAAATTAAATGATGCATTTCCTTTCTGAGTTTTCTGTATTTCTTGTTTAGATTTTACATTGGCTTTATGGCAGACTGGTATGATTGATTTGATTATTCCTCTTCATTTCTGAGCTAATAATTGCAATCAATTTGACACCAGAAAATCACCCTCGGTGTTTCTTCTGTTGTCTCTAACATAAGCTCAGTTTTGCTCTAGACAGATACAGAACTGTCCTCTGAGCTTTTGGAGAATAGTTATCAACTGTGTGGGAGACAGAGTGGAATGACAGAGTATATGGGGAGGGAGAGAGGAGAAGAAACTGTGTAAAATTGCACAACAATTGCTGTGGTCCCAGATAACAAATAACTGCTCTGTGAGTTCAACAAACCACCAGATGTGCTCAGTGTAATCGACATATCCTATTATCCTATCACTTTCATTCTCAGAGCACAGCTAGAGTCTGACTTGGGCTTGGAACTCTTTAGGCCATTCCCAAAGCCAATAAAGACAGCAGTCATTACTTAACATGGAGTTAAATTCCAGACCAGCAAAATAAATTTGCACTTAATTTTATATTTTAGAGTATGATCAGGCATGAGTTTTCTTCTTTATACTACTCACTTTTTTCACTGCAATTTACACCAAATTCTTACTCTGGTAGGAAGTATTTGTAATGCTACATGCTAGACTTGGGCCTGGCCTTGAGGGAATTACAGGTCAGACAGCACTGTCCCTTGGAAATTTCTACTCTTAAGTAATACAGCTTAACAAAAATTAAAGAGAAAAAAA
>NW_008678885.1:0-32699 GCF_000695815.1 Acanthisitta chloris
TGGGCATGATGGTTGACAAGAAACTCACCTTGACCCATCAGTGTGTGCTACCAGCCCAGAAAGCAATCGAATCCTGGGCTGCATCCAAAGGAGTGTGGGCAGCAGGTTGAAAGAGGTGATTCTCCCCCTCTGCTCTCATGAGACCCACCTGGAATACTGCACACAGTTCTGGTGTCCTCAATACAAGGACACAGAACTGTTAAAGTAAGTCCAGAGGAGAGGAAGGAGTTGCTCAGAGGATTGGAGCATCTCCCCTATAGGACAGGCTGAGGGAGTTGGGGCTGTTCAGCCTGGAGAAGAGAAGACTGTGTGGAGACCTCAGAGCAACTTTTCAAAAGAGAAGGTTGTGTGGAGACCTCAGAGCACCTTCCAGGAGCTGAAGGGGCTCCAGGGAGGCTGCAGAGGGATCTGTGTTAGGAGCTGCAGGGACAGGACAAGGGGCAATGGGCACAAATGGAAAGAGGAGGAATTTAGATGAATTATTAGGCAAAAGTGTTTTCCCGCGAGAATAGTGAGACACTGTCCCAGGTTGCTCCAGAGGGTAGGAGATGCCCCAACCCTGGCAGTGTTCACAGCCAGGTTGGATGAGCCTTGAGCAACCTGCTCTGGTGGGAGGTGTCCCTGCCCAGGGCAGGGGTTGGCACTAGATGATCTCTAAGGTCTATTCTTACCCTTAAAATTCTATGATTCTATGATCTTAATATATCATAGTTAGAGAAATGTTTGAATCCAGGATCTGTAAGAAATCATTGTAAATGTGTATTCAAAAGACCTCGAAATTATCCACCTGTTTCGGTAGACTAGACGAAAACACCATACAGAACTTCAGTTACTGAATTATCCACCTGTTTCGCTAGACTAGATGAAAACACCATACAGAACTTCAGTTACTTGTTAAATGTCTTTGCACACCTCCCAAAGGATAAATTTGTCCTTAACTTGTCTTCAAGTGTATTATTTCTAAATATCTATTTAAGAATTCTGTGAGTAAAAAACATTAATAAAAGCCCTATAAAACCATTTTTAACATGAAACACACCAAAAAATGTAGAGATAGAAAGATCCTTACCTTATGTTCTATTTTGATTTGCTGTACCAAGGAAGAATCAGATGCATCAAATCCATTCCCAGCGAAGTCCTTGTTTAAAGACTCCTCATGACTGAGATTTCATGTCAGCAGTAGCTGCTCAAATGAAGGTTTTTTTCTTCATATCTAGTTGGGTTTTTTTTCTTCCATATTAGCCTCTTCCTGCAGAACACCTCTAGCACTTTGCTCATCTTCAACAGAGGCTCTTTCTTCTACTTTTCCTGTCCCTGGTGTGGGAATGCATGAGAGGATCCTACCTCCATCCAGAGCAGCATGAATGAAGCTGCAAAACATTCTCCAAAGAAGTAAATACTTCATTGTGTGTAAATGCAAAAAAATGTAAAACTAGTTTTTGTTCTATAGTGAACCTGTTGGAAGAGCTAGGTACCCTCTCAATAGGCTCCTTCTGAAGCCAACTGAGGTCTTAGTCTTTTTGCACTGCAATAAAAATCAGTTGCTATTTGTAACTGATTGTTCAATGACATGAGGTAATGATCCTCACCCACTCAAACTGGCTCTGAGATGGCCAATTGAGCATGTGTGTCTAGGGTGTAAGTAATTGCCTAACTCCCAGTGCCTTGACTGGTGGATTATATAAAGGCCTTCAGATGCCTTTCTCAACAGATTCCCCAGGTGTGATCAGCATTGCTTTGAAAAGGGACGTTTCCAGACCAAAGCTTAAAGGACACACAGCTGAAAACTGAACAAGGAGAAGGTATTAGAAGAGCTACCAATTGTACTTCTTCACTAATGAATCTACATTGCAAGGTACTTGTGAATTTTGGGGTTTGCCAACTGTTCAAGATGGATATGTTGACTTGTATGAAGCCTAAAGGAGTCATAGACTTCATTTGAGTCATTCTCCCCTGAGCCTCCTCTTCTCCAGGCTGAACCCCCCCAGCTCCCTCAGCCTCTCCTCATGGCACTTGTGCTCAAGATCCTTGACCAGCCTCATTGCTCTTCTCTGGACCTTTCCCCTTCTTCACTTGAAGAGCATCAGGTGCAGTATTTAATTTAAAAATGGTGCAGGGAGACTCTGTCTGACTAAACAACTGCTCAATGTAACCTATAACTAAATTTTCATTATTTAAAAGTGAGCAAGCTACTCTTGCTGGTCTGTGCTGATACATCTAGGGTGAGTGTGGTCATGTCCTTGCATACCTTGTTTTTGAAGCCTGGATATGTATGTGCCTTAGCCTTGCTGCTCCTTGGCTATGGAAGTCCTGGGACATGGTGATATCCCATTCATAGTCTTGGTAAAGTGCCAGAGCCTTTTTTTGGTTTGTACTGTACCAATACAGTGGTGGAGATGATCAGAAGGGCTGCAGAAATTGCTGCTGAGAATTTTATAGCATTCTTTAAAGACCTGTCACGTAGTCAGCTACTGAGAGAGACTGAGTTGTATCTGCTTAGACTGTTTTTTTCTCTTTTTGTGCTAATATATGCTCTGTGCACATCACTAGAGAGTGATTTCAGCTTAGCACTCAGTAATTTTTTTGGGGAGAATTCTTGCCTCTAATGGTGAGTGTTGTTTTGGAGCTGAGAGACTAAATCTAATCCTGACTTTCTAGGTCTGTGTGACTGCATTAACAATTATGGTGTGAATATTTTTGTATGTGTGTGTGTTGTTAGATCTACTGAATGTTGATTTGCTGCTGTTCTGTTCCTATTTGGAAGCAAAGGCAATAGTTAACTTTATCAAAATGATTTCATCTGTTCACCAGCACAGAATAAAATAAAGTTGAATCAATAAGGTTAGCTCCTGTACAGGGAAGAGAAAACAGTCACTTTGCTTTCATTTGATAAGAGTCTTGCTTTAATTTTAAAAAGGAAATCAGATACAGTTTTGTGAAATATTCCTTTAATCTTCTCCTGCTCTTTCTCCATCCGTCACACTTCAGTCTGCATGTCTTGGTCCTCTTTGTATCTTTGACAAGAAATTTATATGTTTGACTGTTTGCTGCCAGCAAAACCATTTACATTAGCAGCACAATGATGTCTCTCAATTACTCAACCCAGCATGGTCCAAGTCATGTTGGAACTCTGCCAGATTGAACTTTTGGCCTTGATAAAATAATGAAGTGCATCTTTGGGGCTTAATTATTGGCAGTAACATCATGAATATCACATTTCTTTGCTACAGATGACTTAGACTGAGTCTATTGCTACCTTATGACTTCTTATTTTACTGCTTCCTTTGGCATCACTCATCCTGACAAGTCTGGAAGGAGAAAAAGGATCTGATTTGTCAATAGATAAAGAAATCACAAGAGGTAAGTGGAGGAAATCTGGTGAATTTCTCAGGTCCTGGTAGGACCTAGTCCTGGTATGGACTAGCAAGTGAACAATGTGTACAAAACCTGTCATATGCTGGAACGTCAACAATTTGCTGCAAAACCAGTTATGTTTCTTCCAGAAAGGGTTATGTCTGTGCTATTTTGGAAAGAGATGGAAATAATATATAGTTAAAGTATTTGTATAGAGATTATCAAGTGCAGACAACTATTATTCTTGAGAAGGTAGAACCTTAAGCTGAATAATTTCCAAGGTCAGTTGTGACTCAACTAGGAATAGTTTTTGGATATACTTCTAGCTGAGTGGGACAGGAGATGAAGGGGGAACAGAATTTAGCTGCTGACAAAAGAACAACTATGGCTACAGGCACAAAGAAACCTCAGGCTGTTCCAGGCTCTTCAATAGATTTGCTGTGAATTTGGAATGAAAGTGATAATTTTGATTCTTCTCTTTTCTTTGTAGGGAAGTCAGATGCTAAGGTTTAAGTAGAAATCAAGACTTCTCTGAGCACTTGAGGAGTCTGAATTCCATTTCCATGATGAAATTATTTTCTCAGAGATGGGAGATTTTAAATGCAATATTATCCTTTGGCTCTGGAGAAGTTAGGAGAAGCAAACCATTCCCAGAGAACTCTGTTCTAGCTCTTCCTTGTTTCTTTCTATAATGACAATGAACTAAGTGCCATGTGTACACTGAAAGGACATAGACCTAAACCCATAGAGGTCATAGCCCCAAGTTCTTATCTTGAACAGGTGTGACTGCAAATGGCAATTCATGGACTTAAAATACTGACCCAGAATAGCAACCAAAATACTACTGACTAACACAAGGCTCTTTTCCCTTACTATTAGATGTTTAATTGGGTTTATTTTCTCTTTTTTTTCCAAGATCAGAGAGTTCTTTAGTAACTCCTATATTCTTCTCCTGCCATAGACAGAAAAAATCCCCAACCAAAAAAAAACAAACAAAAAAAAACCCAAAACCCCCAACCAAACAAAAATACCAACGGACGAAAATGACTGGAGTACAGGAAAAACAAAAAACATTCACTGCTACTCAGTTACATACACACAGTTGTTTTATGTCTTTTTACTCAGTGGTCTAAAGTCACTGCATCTATGCTATAGTGTGCAAGTTAGTGGTGAATTTTAATGGTGAGAAAAATCTATTGGGGAAAAAGTCGAGGAGCTTCTACTCTTTCCTAGTAGAGACTTCTTAGGAAATGTGATAACTCTTACAGGTCTTTATATAAAAAAAAGTTTATTTTATATGTACATACACACATAGAGTTTCAGTGTGTGTACTACTTTATAGAACAGAAAACTGTAACACCTGGAAACTAGTAGTTAGCCAGAGCAGATAACAGGGAATTAGGCTATTAATCTACTTAACAAGGACACATGCCAAAGTAGTTTAAATTGTGCTAGTTTGTCATTCTATTCTTGTATAAGAGGGATTCAAATTTAGCAAGACATGCAGGGGTAAAAAGAGTGTAAGCATACAAGTTCATTCAAAGTCCAAATCCAAGTGCAGCAACTGTCCTATTTCAGTGTTTCAGCCAATAATACACAGGCTCATGGCCCAATAGGAGTTGGGTTTGCACCAGCTGGGGTGGTATATACTTGATTGATGTGCAAAGCTTCATATTTCAGGAGATATTCCATCTGTTCTGTTGTCTGATCCTTTACTGGCAAATTGGTCAGAAGAGTCTGCTGTTATCATTCTGTGGAAATACATCTAGTTTGATTTTTTTTTTTCTAAGTTTTTTTTTTTATTGGACACTTGTGTTTCCCCCTGATACTTTTATTTCGAATGGCAAGAAAAGGATCTTCTTAGCATGAGCAACAGCAAGAAGGTGAATGAAAGCTGAGGGTGTGAGAGGAGTTATGCTGCAGTTGGCAGCATATGCTGTTTTGTATTCACAGCTATTGTTCACTGCAATAGTTCGACCAAACCAATGCACACGCTGTACCACGTGCACAATCATGACTTTATTTTGCTGCTTAGGAATACACAGGATTATATTTGATTGCTACAATTTGTCACCAGTATGATTTAAGCTGTTGAGAGGGGCTAAATAACCAGCTGGCTGCAGGGAATAACCCAACTGATTTAGCAGCCTTGACATTACTCTTTGCACCAGAAATTAAGCCTATAATTATTATTTTTTAGAAGATTTGTAGACCAGTCCATTCACAGAAGAGTCAAACCCAAATGACCTTCTTCAATCTGTCTGTCAATTGTTAGCCTGTAAGATTAATTATTACAGCTTGTTAACCACTGCTCAGCTGGTTGCTGAATGCTGAGGGTTTTGTCTGGATCTGAGTAAATAGCATCTTCTGAGAGCTGTGTCTGCAGGCAGGGAAAGGCTGGGTGTGCTGATTGTTCTCTGTGCTGGCAGCACTGCCATCTCCTGGGTAGTTAGAGGAGGTGGAGAATTTTTTGCTTCTTTAGAAATGCAAGTTTTCTGTTTGTATAGGCTAATATTTGCAGGAAGAAAATGTGGTGTTGTTATAGGTGAGAAATCAATGTGAAAAGAACATAATTTCCAAACACATGTCGATTTCTTAGCTATTTGTGTGCTTGTGTCCTAACTAAACACAGTTTAGTTATTAGAAATTTAGCTATTAGAAATAACTAAACACAAGTTAGTTATTTCTTCTTCCTTTTTCATTGCTTTTCTCAAGTTAATGATTTTCTGCCAATGGAATTTAACAGTAACAAAAGGAAAACTTAAATTGCATTTTTCCAGAGTACAATTCTTTGTCTGTTAGGGGGGAAAAAACCAACCAACAACCCTCCAGTAAAACAGAACATACAAACAAAACCCCCTTATTGTCTTAAAGATTCCTTTTAGAACAGATTGTTTGACTGTTGTATCTTTGTATCTCTGTTGCTGAGGAGTATTGTGACCTATTGTTGTCCTACTTGTCTTCAGTCCTGTCATGAATTAGGCTGTTTCAGAGCAAATTATTGGGCATTTCTTAACTAAGAGGATAAATTATGTATAACTGTAGAATTTTATAGCTCACTAACAGGATCTAGCTAGGCATATCTCAGTCCATGTGCTGAAAATTAATAGGTGTTTTATGCTGTGTACATCTCTGATGGTCCAGGGGGAAAAAAAAAAAAGGCATTTGAGGGTGTAGACATCAACACAACTCATTAAACATGACTCAGCTAGACCCACCTCTTTGTGCACTTCAGAAAAATAACATTTGGGAGGTGTCAGATGACTTCTTGTTGCCTTATTGTATTCCACAAGTTCATTGGCTGTAGCTGAAAGTAACAAGGTGTAAGAAGTGATAACCAGACATATAATGAAGTCATAGAACAGTTTGGCTTGGAAGAAACCTTTAAATGTCATCCAGTCCAACCTCCTCTGCAATGAGCAGGGCCATCTTTAACTAGATCCCTCTCCCTCCCTCTATGTAACTTAATATGTGAATAAAATTATGTTTAGGACCCAAAGAGTTTGCCTTCAAAGCAGACCAGAAGGAAGAACGGAGGAAGAAAGGGCATCTTATTTTCACTTTAAAAAAGGACATTAGTACAGCAAAATTGTGGTGAGACACCTAGAAGTGAAGCTGCAGAGAGACTCTGTGTTAGGAGGTGCAGGGACAGGACAAGGGGCAATGGGCACAAATTGAAGGAGGGAAATTGAGGTTAGATCTTAGGCAGAAGTTTTCCCTGTGCGTGTGGTGAGACCCTGGCCCAGGCTGCCCAGCCAGGCTGTTCACAGCCAGGTTGGATGAGCCTTGAGCAACCTGCTCTGGTGGGAGGTGTCCCTGCCCAGGACAGGGGTTGGGGCTGGGTGAGCTCTAAGGTCCATTCCAACCCCTAAAATTCTATGATTCTATGAATTTACCCATGTGTGTGAACTCTAGGAATAAAAGAATTGAAAGGCTATTGCTCCTTAGCCTGCTTGTTCTCTGTTAGAAAACATAGGGCAAATCAGTATATAGAAAAAAAATATGCAAAAGAATGTTAATCTTTTCTTTTACTTGAAGCTCTAGAGGCAGTGGCACAAGGTAGCTGCTTCTACTAAGGAGCCAGAGGTATGTTGCTGGAGAAATATTCCTGTGTGCTTTGTTCCACTTCTCAAAGGAAACAGAGCTTGTGTTTTGTTTTCTATTAAAACAAAAATACAAAGGCACTGACAGGTTGTGTCAGTTTTACCTCTGCTGCTTAAAGCTGTTATTTCCCCATCTGTCTGTCTCTGAAGAAGGTTCCTTTTCCTGTCTGCTCTTCAGCTCCCTCTGTTCCCTACTGGAGGTACAGGCTGAGATATTGTGTTTGCTGGTGAATTAATCAACTACAGCAGACTGTGACATTTGAGTAGTTTTAGAGATTTGCTTTTCTTGATTGTTAAGGGGGAAAAGCTTTTCCTAGAAGGGAAAACTGTAGGTGATGGTAACCGTTTAATCAAGTGCACCCAAGTTCAAAAGATTGTATGTTAGAAGATGTGATGACCTCAAATTGATCTTTAGCTGTAAATGGGAAAATACAGATACCAAACGTTTTGATTCATCTCATCAAAAGCTGGTTTTGTGGTTTAGTGTTGTGGTTAAATAGTTTGTGGAGCCTATAAGAGCAAATAAATCTGGAAGAAACAAGCAGTACTGAAATAGAAGGTTAAAAACAAAGCTAAGACACAAAAAAATTAAAGAAATGTTTTTTAGGTAACTTGGTGTGGTCAGAGAACTTGCTGAGGGTGACTCAATCCACTGTCCATGTCACCACAAAGATGTTGAACAGTATCAGCCCCAGCACTGACCCCTCAGGGACACCACTCATGTTTGCTAGAACTTGGTCAGCAAACCCCCTGGCATTAGAGAAATCAGCAAATGTGTTGTCCTTGCTAAAAGGCCAGTGAGTTAATTATGAAAACAGAGCTACAGCAGCAAAAAATCAGGAGCCTTGCAAAGTAACTGCTCAGAGGTGATTTGAAAGGAAAAAAAAGTCATAATTTTACAGAGCTGGAATAAAACCCGCTTAGTTGGCCCAATGTGATATTAAAAAGACACTGGTATCAGCCACCCTGTGAACTGATTTGCAAAGGGTTAATGGAACTAAAAGTAGTTTTATTTTTGAATTTTCACAATGCTGCTGTTCACCCAACAACATATTCAGCTCTTTTTTCCAGCTCTTTCAGTCAAGCTCACTACTACAAGGTCACCTGCCTCTTTGCTTTAAAATATATCCACTCTATCCTGCTTTTCAACTCATACTTTCTATACTCTCAAACTGTTTTCCCAGAGGAGAGAAATCAAACCATTCTATGACATAATGCTGATGGACATCCAAACAGAACTGCAGCATGAGAGGGATCTCCCCCTTTCAGTACCAGTGCAGAGATTTAGAATTCTTTTATGAAACTAGTATTTTTAAACTAGATTTGTGCCATTTACTGCTGTAAATATCTTGTCCTTTACCAACAAGATCCCCTTATTTACAGCTGGTGAAGTCAAGGAGTGCTTTATTCTAATTGAGAACAGCTGGGTGTTCTGTGCTGTGGAGAATGATGATGGGCTATGTACTAGCACTTAATTAAAGCTTGTAATGATCTTCAATTGTCATTCCACAGATACTATGATTCTCAAATGCTAAGGAGCAGATTCTGCTGTTTAAAATTCTCTGTCCTCCTAGGTTCCTCTTTAAGCACCAACTTTGTGCAGAGCCTACCAATATGTTGCATCTGGGGTTTGAAGTCTGCATAGTGATTTGTATGTTCAGGCTGGAGATCTTGAAGATGCAAAGGAAAGAGGAATCAGAGAACACTACTAGACTGGAAGAGGTGTCTGGAGGTAATTTTGTCCAACCTCCCATTCAAAGCAGGACCAGCTTCAAAGTTAGATGCAACTTTGTCAAGATTGAGCAGCAGAGAATTATAAAACCAGAATCAGAGTTCCAACATTCCTTTGATGTAAAGCTGCTAAACAAGCCACCAGAATCTGTTTCACATACTCCATCTGTGAGGCAGAGATAATTCTTGCATAAATACCCCTAAAGTATTTTGATCTGTCTGGGTAAAATAAAAGCTCTAGACAGGAGCAGTTCACTTCAGTACTAGGGTAAAATGACTTTTTTTCTCGTTTTCTTGAACATGTGGAGGAAGCAGAAGAGAAATCTTACATTTCCTGTCAGTATCAATGAATGTTATAAGTTATACTAATATCCCTTTCTTTGAGTAAATAGCCAGATTCATATTTTGTGGCATTATTGCTGTTTAGAGATTGAATTGCCTCTGTTACTGTTCAGCCACTTAGGGGAGATGCTGCACTTGTGACTGCAAAAGTTCTGAAAGCTTCTATTTTAGTCCAGTTCATGAAACTGTTCACATCAGGGAGAACAGAAATACGATCTCATGGCATTATTTGTATGAACTGAAACAAAAAGGTCATATTCTAACGGTGCTGATTTTAGTCTTCTCCCTGAACATTGATGAATAAATAAGGAGCCTTGAATAGTGCATGTCAGTGACAATGGTTGAACAGGCAGCTAAATCCAAACAAGTATCTCTGTGCTGAAAGTAGAGTTGCATAAGGTTACAGTTCTCTGGGTTTCTATAGCACTGGTATCACTAGGTTTAAGTCTTCTACATGTAGTAATTAACTGAATAGTCACACAGAGAGCTGTGGTCAGTGGCTCATTGTCCACGTGGAGGTCAGTGAGGAGTGGTGTCCCTCAGGGGTCAGTGGTGTCCCTCAGGGGTTGATACTGGGGCTGATACTGTTCAGTGTCTTTGTGGTGATATGGACAGTGGATTGAGTGTACCCTCAGCAAGTTCTCTGACCACACCAAGTAGTTTTTTTACTAAGGCTGGTGAGACACTGTCCCAGGTTGCCCAGGGAGGCTGTGGCTGCCCCAACCCTGGCAGTGTTCACAGCCAGGTTGGCTGAGCCTTGAGCAACCTGCTCTGGTGGGAGGTGTCCCTGCCCAGGGCAGGGGTTGGGGCTGGATTATCTCTAAGGTCCATTCCAACCCTTAAATTCTACGATTCTATGAACTCTCAAAAGACTCTCTGAAAGCTTTCTTGTTTTACTAACCCTCACTCCTGTTGCAAAGGTGAAGAAATCCACAGAATGTGTTTTGACTAAGCTCATGTCAGTCAATGACAAGAACAGAGAAATATTGTTACACTCTCTGCCTTCTAACTTACATTCATCCTTGGAGTGTAGATTGGCAGAGCAAGGCCAGGGCAGGGGAATCAGCTGGCACAGACTGTGGGGGTAGATGTGATACACAAGGATTGTGGCAGATGTGAGGGATTGTGAATAGGGCAGAGAATGACAGGAGGATTGATAAGGAAACATCTTTAATATCTGCAACTCACCTCTTTAGTTTTCTTAGCAACACTTTTGCCATGATTTGGACATGACAAATTGGAGTTCCAAAAAGTAGTTTAAACTTGGTTTGAGAATTTTTCAGGTTTTTATTTTTCCTCCTGTCTCTGAGCTATTTGTCTCCTGCCTTGCTATTTTGGTTTTTTTTTTCTTTTTTCTGATATTTGCAATATTTCCTGATTTATTTTCTTCTGGCAATTTTAATTGCTATGCAGTTTTGCTTCCCTGCCAAGTCATTAATGGCAAGACATGTAGAATATGTCATGTTTGTCAGAAATAAGTCAGGTTTCTGCTTGCTATAATTAGGAATATATCTAAGTGTGGATGTAAGGCTAGCATTTCCTGATACATTTCCTCAACTCAAATAACACAGGTTTTATAAATATTCTTTATTTTTTTTCATCAATTGACTTTCAAAAGTCAGGGAAATATTTCAGGCAAATCCTTAACAAATGTGGCAACACAGTGACAGGACAAGGGGCAATGGGCACAAATTGAAAGAGGGAAAATTTAGGTTAGATATTAGGAAGTTTTCCCTGTGAGGGTGGTGAGACACTGTCCCAGGTTGCCCAGGGAGGCTGTGGCTGCCCCAGCCCTGGCAGTGTTCAAGGCCAGGTTGGATGAGCCTTGAGCAACCTGATGTAGTGAGGGGGTGTCCCTGCCCAGGGCAGGGGGTTGGGACTAGATGATCTCTAACCTCCATTCCAATCCCTAAATTCTGTGATTCTATGATTAATCTTTTTGTTTTGCTTGTTTGGATTTTGTTTTTCTGGTGACTTAACACCATACTATCATACACATGTGAATTGAAACCTGAAAGATTCTATTAAGTAACTATCAAAAATTCTGTTTCCTATCGTCCCACAACTCCCAGTGGGTTTTTAGCTATGTTTGAAAGTTATGATTGGGTACAATTTATAACCTATTATATTCCTAGAACACAACCACTTACACCTGCAAAAGAAATCTTTTCAATCCATTATTTGGCCTTTGATTGGAGCCAAATTGACTGACAATAATCCCAAGAATTTTTTTGAATTGGTTATAATGGTACCAAATTTGCCTCTTTTTTCTCCTATAGCTGGTATTTCACAAGGCATGAGAAATGACTACGTGTCTCCTAAGTTCAGATGTTTTTGGGTACATCTGGTCATTTTCAACATCCCCTCTTAGCTCCAGTCCATGCAATGCATTACATCTCTCTACCACTTGAGGACTTGCCAGTTCTGTTCTCAAGTTGCCTCACAGAAGGCACATTTTTATAAAGCAGTGCAATATCTCAACCATTTGATGTGCCTCATTAATTTCAGCAGCCTCCTCATTTATTAAAAGTCCTTTGTTGTCTCCAGTTTTATTCTTTTCATGATTTGCTATGACCCATCCAATTTTCCCTTAACTGATTCGACTGCTCTAATTCATTCTGCATTTTGGCTGCCCTTCTCTTTGCTGCAGCAACACCCTCTGTGTATTTGTATTCTGAGGCTTCCATCACTCAATTTTCTTCTAGTCTTAGCTTCACAATTAGTCCCTGGTTGCTTCCTATTCCTTGTGTTATTTTCCAGCATGCTTTTCTATGCAGCTGATAACATCCCTGCTTGCAAAAAGGTTTTCACAAAAGATTCCATTTCGTTTATGTCAAACCTAAATGAGATATTACCAAAATGATAGTTTTCTGACAGATAAATGGGAGTCCAATTGGTTAGCACTCAGAGAAGCACTACAAGCAGTAGTGCTGTGGTCAGGCAAGCAGGGATTATAAATTCTTCTAGCTGTAGGTAAAATGTAATGACTGACTGGAATATCTTGGTTTACTTATGCTGTTCCAGTTAGTTTTTGAACTGGATAGATCTGAGGTTGGCATTGTATCAGCTGGTGCTAAGGTAAGACAAGCCAGGACACTGTGGTGGTAGGAATCATTATTATGCATTCCAGTTTTAAATTTGTCATCAGTCTATGGATAGGATTATGTAAAACTTGATGGAGAAGGACTAAATCATTAATACAGTAGTTTGTGGAAATACAGAAAATGCCAAAATCATTGGGAAGGTCTTTTGAGAGCATTGATATTTGCACTTGGATTGTATTGTGAACCACTCTGCTAGATTTGTTTTGACATCTGTCTTCCTTTTTTTGATTGTGTTCAATGGAAAAGGTCTTGGATTTAGGGTTTAGGATACTGACAACAAATAGCAACTTGAAAGGGGGATAAATATTTCTCCCCTCTGCCCCCACCCCCAAATAATGAATTGCTTGTTTGAGGGACAAAATAAATTCTATACCAATTAGGAGAATAGATGAAAAATGTCTCTCTTGTCATTCTAGCTGAACAAATATGTTTAAATCTAAGCTCTCTTTTGGTTCATTTCACAGATCTCCCAATTAAATAGGACACTGTCAGCATCAATTTACTATTTTAAAGCAATGTAGTTTAGCATCTCTGCCCTGTAAACATTCAGTTTACTTTTTCTTCTGTTTCTTGAAATTTACAGGCATCCAAGTTAGGGAGATACATGTCAAATCCTAAACTTCTAAACTAGGCACCAAGTGAGATTACTCTGCTTTGTGGAGTCCTCTGTGATGACTTATGTGCTGGTTTGGGCTGAAGTGGAGTTAACTTTCTTCCCAGTGGCTAGTGTGGGGCTATGTTTAGGATTTGTGCAGAGCACAGGGTGATAATGCGCAGATGTGTTTATTGTTACTGAGCAGAGCTCACACAGAGCCAAGGCCTTTGCTGCTTCTCACACTGCCACACTGGTGAGGGAGTTGGGGGTGCATGGGAGACTGGGAGGAGACACAGCTGGGACAGGTGACCCAAACTGACCAAAGGAATATTACATATCATAGGACATCATGCTCAGGATATAAGGTGGGAGGAAGAAGGAGGAAGGTGGGATGGGACGTTTGGAGTGATGGTGTTTGTCTTCCCAAGGAACCGTTAGATGTGATATGTCCCTGCTCTCCTAGAGATGCTGAACACCTCCATGGGGAGCAGTGAATTAATTCCTTGTTTTGCTTTGCTTGTGTATGCAGCTTTTGCTTTCTCTGTTTAACTGTCTTTTCTTTATTCCATGAGTTTTTCAAGCTCTTACCCTTCTGATTCTCTCCCCCTTGCGTTGGTGGGGGAGCGTGTGAGCAGCTGAGTGGTTCTTGGTTGCTACCTGGGGTTAAACTATGTCAACTTATCTTCCTTATCATCCATGAACCATAAAAATTGTTGAGTACTGAATATTTCTGCTGCACAAAAAACCCACAGCTGTAAATAAAGATGAAAGCAATGTGTTTCTACAGTTATGCTAGTTCTGATACTACTTATAAGAATAAATTCCAGTGAGATCGGCATTAAGGCCCATGCTCTTCAGTGCCATCAGTCTAGGAAAGTGAGTATAGAGGGAGGTGACAACATTGGCTGATGGCATTAAGCTGTGCAGAGCAGTAAAAAAGAAAACTTTCTGCAAAGAAAGGTCTTGTGACATGGAGTGATAAAAAGGCAGATTAAATTCACTGTAGAGAAAGGTACAGCAACACAGATGAAGAAAATGATTCTCAAATTTATATATGTGATAAAGAGTTCTGAATTGTCCTGCAGAGACAGGACAAAGGGACAATGGGCACAAATTGAAAGAGGAGAAATTTAAGTTTGATATGAGGCAGAAGTTTTCCCTGTGAGGGTGGTGAGACCCTGTCCCAGGTTGCCCAGGGAGGCTGTGGCTGCCCCAAGCCTGGCAGTGTTCACAGCCAGGTTGGCTGAGCCTTGAGCAACCTGCTCTGGTGGGAGGTGTCCCTGCCCAGGGCAGGGGTTGGGGCTGGAGGATCTCTAAGCTCCATTCCAACCCCTAAAATTCTATGATTCTATGAATTAGCTGTTACCAGGCAGGAAAAGCGATAGTGCAGTAATGAGTATTTTAATTGCAATGTAAGTGCTGTGCTCTGTGGTGATTACAAAAAAGCAGATAGGTGTTTGGAATGATAAATATAGAGAACAAAACAAATATCATACATTTCCTGATCTCAGAAATTGATAGCAGAAAGAGGAACAAGGAAGACTGAAGTTACAGAATGACATCCATATGAGAAGTGACTACAGACCTAATGATTCTACAGCCTGTGAAACTCTGCTGATGGGGACTATAATAGGACTCATGAAGTAATGAGTGACAGTGAGAGAAGAGACAGGGTCCAAGTGATCACTGTCTTTTCTGGCCTGTGAGAG
This sequence comes from Acanthisitta chloris, assembly GCF_000695815.1. Lineage (NCBI taxonomy): Eukaryota > Metazoa > Chordata > Aves > Passeriformes > Acanthisittidae > Acanthisitta > Acanthisitta chloris. The sequence continues at coordinate 14,939 of NW_008678885.1, forward strand.
AAGGGCATTATTGAGAGGTTCAAAACCAACAAACAAACCCCAACATATTCACATATTGTGCAGCTGAACTGTGGAGTTTGCTGCTGAAGGATGCTGTGTGTGCCAAAAGCTTTGTGCAAGTTCAAAGCCATGAAAGAAAACCCATTGAAGTTTAATAAACTCAATGATTAGACTTGTAGCTGATGAAGTTAATTCCCCAAGCCACAGACCACTGTGAAGATGGAAGAGTACTGGGCTACATCCCTACATGTTTCCTCTGTTCTTATGCTCTCCTCCCTAAGCCTCTATTAATATGCCAGTACTGGAAAGACTTAATGGACTAATTTAATGTTCTCAGATATTGTAGGTTTCAGAGTAATTTTTGTAAGCTGTTAATTTGTGTTTGTACAGTATATAACTAGCTAGAACCTAAGCAATCCCTTCTGTGTAAACTAGCATTTGGTGACATTAAGCTAGAGAAACACACAGCTGCTATACTGTGGGCCATGGACAAACAAGAACATGGCACAATAACATACAGGATACATGTCAGCATGGTGAGGTTACAGCTGTGACTGACGTGGTTGGATTCATCAGTGTTTTCCAAGGCCTTACTCTTGGTTAAATACCTTCCTTTTATCATCAGAGAATTGCTTAAGCAAAAATGATGTTCAGAGGTGTGAACACATGAAAGAAAGGGAGATTTTTTTTGGCTCCTTCCCTCTGGTAAATCTATATAATTCTTTTGCCAGTACAATTTTCTATTCCAGGTGACAATCTTTAAGCATCATGATTTCTGAATGGGGCAAGTGTGGGGATCTGCTGGCAATCAGAGCTAGGGAGCAGAAAATGAGTAAGAAACATTTCTTGTATTGTAGATCATAGTACAGTAGAACAGAAAACATACCTGTGCCCTGCTAACATCCAAACTGTCAGAGGTTGTGCAGGCTCTGTTGTTTCTGCATGATATGAAGTCATAAATGTGTTATTCCAGATGTGGAAGTAATTTCTTCTACAGAGAGGATAACTGATGTTTTTGGAGGAGATTGTTTTGCTGTGGAATTGATGTGGTATTAATCATAACATTGATAATATCATACTGTCTTACTTTTAATGTTCTGGATGTGGAAATCTTCTTGGATGGCAGGGGCTAAACTCAACACATAGGCCAAAGGTGGCTGAAGTTGCACCAGGTGATAATGGAAGCAGCTGCTTTGACCTTTGGAATTACAACAGAACTAATGACTGAAGGGTTTTTTCTGTTAGTGTTCCTATTCTGGCAGATAGTGTGATAGCTCAGCCTTTGAAAAGTGCATCCCCCACAAAGGAATCATAAAGGTAATTTTGAGAGGGCTTGGATAATTGTGGTTTTTTTTCTGTTGCATGAACGTTTGTTTCCCATGGGAAATGTTCACTCCTTCCCTTAGGTGTCACTGTTTATCGCTGCTAGACTTCCACAGCTTTGGCTGAATGGTGGTTTCTCTCTCTACTTCAGGCATCTTGGCAAGTGTGGTGTGTGTAGCCTGCTCTGCCAGTCTGTGCTGCCTCACGTCCTTGTCTCCCTCCTACAGCAGAGAATAGCAGTGACAGCCTGTGTAAGGCTGTTACCAGGGATCTATATTAGTGCAGTGTTAGGAAAGAATACCTTGCCAGTAATTTCTCACTGTGGGTTATGTCATAAAATGGGTTTATTAGTTGTATGTACTTCTTTGCTTTATAAAAAGTGATATTGCTGGTAAGCATGAGATTTCTCAGAAAGCCCTTTAATTTCTGAAACTTTGAAAAAAGGCTTTTCAGCTTTGCTTCAAAAAGACTTAGATCATAGAATCATAGAATTTTAGGGGTTGGAATGGAGCTTAGATATGATCCAGGCCCAACCCCTGCCCTGGGCAGGGACACCTCCCACCAGAGCAGGTTGCTCAAGGCTCATCCAACCTGGCTGTGAACACTGCCAGGGTTGGGGCAGCCACAGCCTCCCTGGGCAACCTGGCACAGGGTCTCACCACCCTCACAGGAAAAAACATTTTTTTTATACCATCATATAAAAATATAACTGAGAAAAAGCTAATGAGTTGTGAAGGTCTAGGTGATTGGGTTTTATTATTGTTTATTTGTTTTATGCTCTGGAGGTATTAAAGAAAACCACTCTAAGGGTGGAGACTTTTGTTTTTAATCCAAGAATGACCTAGCATTATGGGGGGAAAAAAGTAGACCAGACTGGCTAGAGGATTACCCAGGGAAAACTCTGGTATTTTTAACCATGCAAATAGCTAGTCATCTGTTTTGAAATAAAGAGGATTACTTTTGCTTGATAGCTCTGTGTTGTATTTTTACTGTGCCCGGAGTATGAACTCTACAGCTTCCAAATAAAGGGGAAATGGCTGTAGATCACATCAGAGCTTTAGCTCCAGGAAGAAAATGCTGTGGTCATTTACAATGTTTAATCTAGGTTTTGACAATTTTGTGCATGCTTAGGTCATTGATGACTATATAAGCAAAAATTCAGCAGGGATTTCTACCTTTCTCATATGGGAGATTTCATCTTCAGTAAATGGAAAAATAAAAAAAAGCAAACCCCACTTTTCTGTCCACAGGGAGAATTTCTTTTTACTTCACCAATAAATGAATCAAGGAGCCATCTGTATCTCCTGCAGGGTTCAAATCTCACAGCTAGTTTCTCCATGAGCTGGCAACAATATGCATATGCAAGAAAAAGCACAGAAGCAGAATGGCTAGCACCATTTCTCTTAAGTTATACAAGGAATTATTTTCCTTTGTTGCTAAGCTATATCTCCTGTTATAACTCCCCTAAAAATGTTGATTTAGAAGACTTGTTGATGAGGAAAGTTAATAATTAAGTTACATGTGGCAAAGAGCAAAATTTGCTCCTGCTTGAACAATCTGAAAGGCTCACAAATATGAGTGGAAAACTGTCTGCAAAGAGTCCTGCTCTTGGTATCAATGGAATGTTATTGATGGGCATTGAAGGACATGGAACTGTTGGAACAAGTCCAGAGGAGGCCACCAAGTTGCTCAGAACACTGGAGCATCTCCCCTGTGAGGACAGGCTGAGGGAGTTGGGGCTGTTGAGCCTGGAGAAGAGAAGGTTGTGGGGGGACCTCAGAGCAACTTTTCAATATCTGAAGGGCCTACAAGGAGCCAGAGAGAGACTCTGTGTTAGGAACTGCAATGATAGAACAAGGGGTAATGGGTTCAAACTGAAGGAGGGGCTGTTTAGATTAGATATTAGAAAAAAGTTTTTCCCTATGAGGGTGGTGAGACACTGTCCCAGGTTGCCCAGGGAGGCTGTGGCTGCCCCAACCCTGGCAGTGTTCACAGCCAGGCTGGATGAAGCCTTGAGCAACCTGATCTAGTGAGAAGGTGTCCCTGCCCAGGGCAGGAGGTTTGGACTAGATGATCTGTAAGGTCTAGTCCAACCCTTAAGTTCTATGATTCTATGATTGATGTTTAAATGTTATTTTGTGAAGTGTTAGTCAACAGGAAGAATTTTCTGTTACTTCAGCTATGAAGAAGACAAAGCTCTGTGTCACTTACAGTCTTAAAATACATGTATACTAGAACAATGTTCACAGAATTCGTGTTTTCATACATATTACCAAGATGCACAGGTAGAAAGTATATTTTCAAACGGTTTCTAACTGTTTTGTCAAGTGTACTTCATTAGAAAAGATGTCTGGCCAATTTGTTTCTCTTCTATGGTGCTTGGCTTCTGTTAAATCTTGAATTTTAAGGTGTTCTGAGAAAAGCATGAGCAGAAGAAATGTGTTGGCTATGGAAATACAATGCTATAAAGAAGCAGTTTGAAGATAACTGACGTCTCTTCGAAACATCTCCATGAGTTAACTAATTATAGATATTATCATCTGCCACTAATTTTAAAATATGCTTAGAAAAATCTTTCTTAAGAGAACTTGGAACTATTCACTGTCAAAGGTGAATACCAAGATACAACTCCCTGCCCTGTACACTCCCTGTCTACTTATGCAGTGTTTGGTTTGGTTTTGCTTTGGTTGTTTTTTTTTTTCATTTCTGTTTCTGTGAAGTCATTATTTCTACTTTATGGAGTCCTAGTTTATGATTATTTTTTTAAAGCTTGAGTTTGGCATTGCTACAATGGCAGGAAGGGAAGGAGTAATATTGTGTGTGGGAGTGGAACAGCAGTTTTGCCCTCACCCTTCCTTACCTGTTTGGAAGTCTCTGTTTCAATGGATGTGACAAAACCATGAGCATTTGTGTGAGAGAAACACTAAGAGCTGACTGGTTCAATGATGCTTTCTGGTCTCAGATATGTATAGCAAACCAGAGTCTTGTCTTGTGATAATGAACTTGTTGACTTGACCCAAAGATGTGCCTTTAATATCTTGAGAAACCATTTTCTTTTAACAAAAAAAGTCTGTGTCTTCCTTGTAAGGATAATCCAATGATGCATCTTTGACACTTACACATTTTCCTCTTGTCTGTATATTCAGTTATGGCAGGTTTTGTATCAGTATTTGTAGTCTGCTATGTGTGTTTTCCTCCTTTCGTGAATTTAGCTGTTCATGATTACTTGCCTGCTTTAATTAAAATCAGATTGCAAACTGTCTGCCTCAGTAACCTCTTTACCAAAAAATCTTCTCCAGAGGTAGAAATCTTCAGGGATTCAACTATGCTTTCTTTAAATATCTTTGGTCCTTGATCTGGGGCCTGTTCAGTCTTGTGCTGCACTGTAACCTGCCCTGTACCCTGCCCCTTGGATCCACTCATTTGTGTTTCTATGAGGCTGTTGTTGTTGTTGTAAGCTGTTTGTCTTGGCTGCCTGGTCAGTCTGGTGAGAGAGGAAGGAGAAGGAGTATTATTGTGCTGGCAGAAGTGAGGAACTTTGCTTAGGAGTCAGATCACTTTGAGGATAGGCTCTGTGTTCATTTCCCACTGCTTCTGCTGTACCATGTGCTCTGCAAGGAAGAGTTATCATAAAATCATAGAATTTTAGGGGTTAGAATGGACCTTAGAGATCTAGTTCAACTCCCTGTCCTGAGCAGGAACACCTCCTCACTAGATGAGGTTGCTCAATGCTTCAGCCAGCCTGGCTGTGAACACTTTTGTCAATTCTTCTTGTTCTCTCAACTTTTAGATCTCTGGATAAGGTTTGAATTTCCTGAGTTCCTGATCGCAATCTGTTTCTAGAGCAAAAAAGGCCCAGGAAAATTATCCTTATTTCAGGCTGCTCGAGCCCTGTGTAGCATGCATGCTTGTTTGTAGAGACAGAAAGGTCAGATGAAGCAGACTTCCATTTGCTATGCTCAGCAGCTGCTTTGATAATATTATTCATTCTCTTCCGTTTCCTCACAATGTATCTCCTTCCAAACCGGATCTTCTCGCAGAGGTAATGTCATAATCTTATCAACACTTTGAGAACTTTAATATTCTTTCTGTGTTTGTCTCTCCTAACTGTTTTCAAGGGAAAGATAATTTATTCAGTGATCCTACTGCCTTTGCTTGTCTCAGAGAAGTGTTTGAAGAGAATTTGAAGACTTTCATTGCCTTATGTAGTAAGGCAATTCATTCTCTTGTTGTCTCTTTGTCTCTTCTTGTAGTGTCTCAGAAAGAAACTTGCAATCTCTCTTCGTTCTTCACAGCCAAAGAATAGAGGAATACAATAGTCTTGTTGCCCATAAATCACAGCAGGAAGTTAAAAGGTCTAGCCCTGGTATAGTTTTTAGAAACCTCTTGGAATGGTAATGGAGAAATAAAAAGGGAAGAAGAAAAGAAAGAACCGCAAAGTGGTTCAACAGTTCCACAGGTAGTGGACAATTATGATACACTTTTCTCCTTCAACACCCTGCGTAAAATGTCATTTATATTCTAGAAATTATGACCTTTATAGTTGAACCAACTTGTCTTTACAAGTCCCTTCAGAGCCAGGACCATGGCTAAGCAAGCTGTGCCTTGCACTTGCTTTAGACCTTGCAAGTTGACCTGTCAGGTAACTGTTGTAACACCTTCATGGTAAGTCCCCTAATCCTTTCTCATTCCCCTCACCCACACAAATCCGGAAGGTAGAATACTATTCCAGTGTGGCTAATGTAGACATTAGCATGAGGAATAACTTCCTCAAGACTGGGGTAAGTGCTAGTGACATTAATTACTTCACGTGTGATCCATCTTTCAGATCCTTCATCTTCCAGGATGATATCCCAGTGACTTGGGTCTGTCCCTCATGAAAAGGAAGGAACTGGAGTCTGATCACTTCCAACACCTTCTCATCTTATGTCAGGGGAAATGACTGTATTATTCTAAACTCTGAATGACTAATGACTATGTCAAAGCACTGGGATACACACAGAGACCTGATCACATGATTATCCTGCTTGAAGATTTGGCCACAGCATATTACAACCCTTTTCCACCTTTCATGTCTCTCTTTCTCTCCATGGGAAGGAAAGTATGAGAAAAAGTGGCAGGGGAAGCCAAAAGGTTTGTGAACACTTGTCTTGACACGGGGTCAGGATGCAGACAGACCAAATTGACTGGGAAGGGCTCCCAGATTCTGCAGTTAAGGTGTAGAAAAGATTTAATATGAGGAAAATGTTAAATAAGTTGCTAGAAGCATCTATAAAGAATGAGACTCTGGAACTCTTTTCAACAGAGAAATAGTAGAAGTTGCTGGTTTAACTTGTCCATGTCTTACCATTTAAAATTATCCCAGTAATTTGAGGTTGTTTATAGGGTAACTTCTTCAGATCCTCTCAGTACAGGGTTATAATAACGGATTCCTTATGGAAGTCAGGATTTGACAGAAAATGAGAGGGTGATTTAACAAAAGAAGATCTAATGGTGAGAAGAAGCAGTGAAAAACCTTGGAAGTAGCCAGTTAAAAACAGAAAAGCCATTAAGAAAAGGAAAAAGAAACTTTTTCTTTGCCATCAAAGAAATTATAGTATAAATTGGACTGGTTTCCAAGCCAAGCCATGATGCAGCTTCCCTGTAGTTTTGGGGATATTAAATTATTTTAGTAAATAGCTGCTTTTCCCAAATCTAGGTCATATCAGACATGAGATTCTTTGTTAATCCCCTGTATCCTATGACATCCTCTGTTTCACTGCAACAACAAGAAAGGGAAAGCCTTGAGACACAGATCTGCTTTTCTTGTTAGATACATTAACAAGTTTTGTAGTAATCAGGTGTAGAATTCAGAGGCAAAGCTACAGTGATTCCAGAGCTTTACTTCCAAAATCTGTCTGCCACTAAATTCCATCCCGGCATGAACATTTGGTCCTTTTCTAGGCCTGCCTGACTTTTCACTGAGAAGAACCAGAACATTTCAGAAGGAGCTGCAACACTTGGAAGCCATGAAGAACCACTTCTGCCCTTCTGCCTCATTTCTCCCTCCTTTGTTTCATGTTGATCTTCATCTTGATGCCTGATCAGAGTAAATCCCTGAGCATCTCACGTTTATTCACCAGGTTGTTGCTGATAATTGCAATGAAATCTCAGTAGTTTTCAGCTAGGGCAAGTGTTATTTTCTTTAGAAAGCATTTCTATTCCAAGTTACTGCATATGATATCTTAGGCCTTGATCTTAGGAAAATCATTCTTGATGCCAGGAGTAGTCAGGCTGGTAAAGCCAAGCACATACATAAATGTTGGCAGGATTTGTTCTTTCCTAAGTGTAACAGTGAAATCATTTAACAAATTGTGTCATACATGTAAGGAGTATTTATCAGGCCCTCACAGAACAGCTGTTAGTACTTTAGAACTGTAATCCAGAAAATCTATCCATGTCAGTATGTGTCTTTAAGCATGGAAATATAGCTCAGGTGAAGTTTTTGGGAGCAGCCATTGGTGTGGTATAAAGTCAGATAGAATATGTTGCTTGTGTGCTTGGGTGTGGTTAAAGTTTGGGGATTTTAGGACTGCATCTTGTCACAGTTAAAGAAATAGACCTTCTCCAGGTTGGTTACAGGAGTTCCTGTCTGCCACCTTGTGTGGCAACATCTAGAACAGAGAATGGGATATTTAGAGGAAAACTAGTAGCAGTGGTCATCAGATACTAGAAATAAGTGCTGTACCTTCATATCATTGAGGTATTTCCCTTGGAAAAATATCCAGCTGAGTGCTAGAAAAATGCTTTGGGAGAGAAGAAGCTGCACACACAATGTGAATCCATAATGATTAGGAAGACCAGTCTAAAATATTTCTGTGCAGGGAAGCAATGAATAAAATACAGGTACCTGTAGAGCTAACAGACCACAGTTCTGATTTTCAGTGAGGGGAACCAGATATCTTCCATTGCCTCCAAAAGGCGTAAGGATATCCTATCCTTTTTTTCCCTAAATTAATTGGTAATCTTAGTTTATTATTTTCATAGTGATTTATTGTTTCCATACTGCTCTCTGGGGTATTTCTCTTAAGCCTGTGGTGATTAAGAGTTATCAATAGTTTACCTGTCAGAAATGCTCCTTATTTTTGCCTGCATGGCATAGACTTTAATTTGTAATTTCTACTTCCACCATTCCACAATGAGCTTCTGCTGATCTGCTCTTTATATCTTATTTTCAAAGTGCTCCTGATGATATCAGCTGAGGTCTCTGTTCCTGTCCCAAGATACATTTCCCGTTTCCACTGTTGTAGTCCAAATGGACTTGACACCTCTTTGTTTAGTTGTGTTCCCAACTGTTAGTCCTTAGAGCTACTGCCAGCCTGTGATGGAGTTCATATCCAGGCAGAGAAATGTGAGATGCTGAGCTACCTTGGCTGGCACTGAGATCAGTAAGAGAAGAGCAGCTCAGGACATTAAGACCATTGAGGCCCAGGTGTGTGTCGGTCCAGATTTAAACCTCTGATTCCCTGTGGCTTTCAGTGATGAGTTATACCCATAATTAGGACTCATTGCAGTCAACGTCTGCTCATTTTACTTGCGAAAGTCACCTAGCAAAGGCAGTGGCACTTCTTGACTGAATAAGTTGGAGTGTCTGGCTGTAGTAGGAAAAGCATTGTCAGCAGGTTGAGGGAGGTGATCCTGTCACTCTACTCAACCTGAGTGAGGTGTATCTAGAGTGCTGTGTCCAGGTCTGGGCTTCTCAGTACAAGAGATACATTGAGCTCCTGGAGCAGGTCCAGTGGAGGGCAACAAAGATGGTTGAGGGTCTGGAGCATTTCTGAGATGAGGAAAGGCTGAGGGAGGTTCAGCCTTCAGAAGAGTTGACAGAGAATTAAACAAACGTGAAATCAAACCCAAGATATACAAATCTAAAATTAGCAAGCTAGTTAGTTCTGTATTTCCTGGTTCTAAAGGGGGAAAATTTTCCACTAGATTGAGGAAACTGTGACAACTTTCTCATTCCATTAATAAAGTATTCAAAGATAATCTTGCAAATTAATGTACTCACAGTTGATCTTCAAAGGCTTCATGTAATGGTGATATGAAGGTACATCAGCATTTCTTATGTGATGTTATACAGATATTTGTCCATATATGCAGTGGTATGTATAAGGACATTTCTAGGGTGGACTTCATGTCACACTCCAACTTTCAAAATGTAATTCTCTAAAGTTAGAGGTTGATTTCAATCTGCTAATCTAGATTGACTCATTAGTCAATGGAGGGAAAAAAAGGGCATTCTAAAAGGTCTTTCTTGCCATATTATGAAAGATAGGATGAACCACAATTTTGAAGTTCTCCTCTTTCTCCTGTCAGTGGAGGGAGCTTTGTTCTGCTTGCTTGCTAATGTTTAACATTTCATCAGTTGATATCTGAAGAGAGAAACCCCACCATTTTCTATTGCTTCGCATTTTAGCCAAGGGATTCATACCATTGCAATGAAAGAGTGAGTTATCAAAGCTCTAGGAAATCCTCACCATGCTTTCAACCCAAGACTTTGGGAAGTACCATAGGATATTTAAAGTGGTGTGGGACTAGGGTGTTTTCTCACTGTGGGAGGGGTGATTTTTTTATCAAAGACTGGAAGATCTGTCAGCTTGTTCATCCTCTGACTGTATGAGCTAGAATTTCTGCTTGGATACAGAATCCTTGCTGTGACTTCTGAGGAATGCTAGAAGATGGGAAAGTGTGGAAGAGCATTTAGTTTGCTCAAAAATAAATGTTTGTGTGGCTACAAGATGAACAGCACCTTGTAGAATCAATCCCCGTAACACCAACCAACCGACTTAATGAGCATTAGTCCTGAAGCAATCTATTCATTACTGATGATCAAAATCCTGTGCTTGCTGTATGTATACTGCCAGACATTCTCCTCCCCCAGAATCGCCCTGTGCTATCATCCTACACTGAAAGTTTACACTTCCTCGGTCTGCTCTAGTTTATATCAAATGGAGATTATTAAGTTATACACAGGGGAACAGGTGGGTGGAGCAGCTGGCATGAGAAGTGAGCAGCCTGACAACAGAAAAAAAAATCAGGGTAGATTGCAGCACAAAAAATTTTCCTAGGAAATTGCAAATTTCACAATCTGTTCATGAGAACTGGTGGTATAGCTCATGTGCCAGGTAACAAGTCTGGGAGACTCTAGACTTCACTGGAAGCAGACTACTCAAGACCTTCAAAGATCTTGTTAGTTTTGGCTTCAGTCTATTACACTATATCAAGCAATCCTACTCATTCTGGAAAGCAACTCTTTATGAATTCCTGAAGTAGATTGAAAAGGTCACAGTGGTTTTTCAGTCTTAATTGACTGACTGATTTGCTGTATTTTTTATTACAGATGAAACTTCAAAGATAGCTCTGCGAACTCTCAAAGTCATGCAGAATTTGAGGGCTTTAGCTTTGGTTTAATTCACTGGCATGAACAAAACAGCAGCTTGAACTGGTTCTGTCAATCGCTAGTTAAAGACAGCTAGCCAACTGGGTAAACTCTCCCTAATTTGGGTGCAATGTGATCTGATGGAATGAAATGCTACAGATTCGGAAGTATTCAAAATTTAGAGTACAATGAACTGGGATAGCCAAGGAGAATGCAATAGCAGTCAGGGTAAACTGATAAGGCTAAAGTGGCAAAGTTTCTACAATAAATAAGGTGGCTATGGAGAAAGTAGATGACAAGATCAGATGTGGAAGAAGAGATAAGCTGCCACTTAATGTCTGATACTGTGGGAGTTTATCCTATATAATTTACTAGGGAACCCAGACTGAAACAGCCTCTTATGGGGTTAGGTCACTGTCTCAGGGCACAACAGAATGCCTTACCTTTATGAACTGTGTTGTCATGGTTTGTCTCTGGTTGTCTCCTGTTTTGACATGAGAAGTTTTTCTCATGAAAGTTTCATTAAAACACACACATTTCTGCAAAAAGTTGCACTTCTGACAAATCAGCGTTTTTCAAATGAAAAGTGTTTAATCAAGAAGTTTCCAGCCAAGTCTAATTATAGCATCCTCTTTAAATGTTTCAGGGTTTTCAGACAGCACTTCAAAAAGAAACACAATGAAACTTTCGTTATTACTGAAGCCTTTCATACTCCTCAAATTACAAGAAACAATTAAATATGTCATAAAAGATATCTTGATAAGCATTTGACATGCCACTGAATAACATTTGGTCGCTTGTGTCTATAATTTCTCTCCCTTAAATTCAAACTTCCTTCAAGTTCTTATCTGAATTACTGTTGAACACAAGCCAAAGTTCACTCGGACTTCCTTTCTACATAAATTCAATGAAGAAATGTAAACATTTGGAGTCTCTCTTGGGGGTGAGGCAGTGGAAAAAAAGGAAAAACAAAAAAAAAAAAGAATTGTCAGTGGGAAAAATGTATGTAGGCCGAAAGGAGAGAGAGCTATTTTTAAGTGGAGAAAAGGATCAGGAGTAGCTTTCGACGTGGGCAAAGTAATCTGTTCCTAGAAGCAGCTTATGACAGAAGTCGGTCAGACAGCTGTGCATGGAAGAAAGGTAAATCATAGGGAACAACATGCTGTGCATGCTGTTAATGGCAGGAGAATGTGTTTAGCTTTTTAAAATATTTAGGCTATTGTGGAACGTGCAGTGAGTGCTGGTTTGAAACCGGGATGTTTTGTTGCTGTTGACATGCTGCTTCTCACAGGTTTTTGTTGAGCAACTTGCTGGTATCATCTAAAAGACTCTGGTAAATTTTACAAGATCAAAGGTAAAGAGGGAAATATGATGAGATTAACAGGAGACAGAAGGTAGGGAAACAGGCTCCGTGGAAAGTGTGGAAGCTCTTCTGTGCATTATTTCACAGAATCATAGAATTTAAGGGTTGGAATGGACCTTAAAGATCATCTAGTCCCAACCCCCTGCCCTGGGCAAGGACACCTCCTCACTAGATCAGGTTGCTCAAGGCTCATCCAACCTGGCCTTGAACACCACCAGGGTTGGGGCAGCCACAGCCTCCCTGGGCAACCTGGGACAGTGTCTCACCACCCTCACAGTAAAAAACTTTTTTTGTCACATGCAACCTAGACTTTCCCTATTTCATTCTGAACCCTTTATCCCTTGCCCTATCACTGCAGCTGCTAACACAGAGTCCCTCTCCAGCTCCTTGTAGGCCCTTCAGATACTGAAAAGTTGCTCTGACGTCTCCAGAGAGTCTTCTCTTCTCCAGGCTCAACAGCCCCAACTCCCTCAGCCTGTCCTCACAGGGGAGATGCTCCAGTCCTCTTAGCAACTTTGTGACCTCCTCTGGACTTGCTCCAACAGCTCCATGTCCTTCTGATGTTGAGGACACCAGATTCTAGGTGGGGTCTCACGAGAGCAGAGGGGAAGAATCACCTCTTTTGAACTGCTGCCACACTCCTTTTGATGCAGCCCAGGACTCCACTGGCTTTCTGGAATGGATTTTAAGGCACACTCCAGTCTGGTAGCATGGGAATTGTCAATGCAGGTTTGAGACCACTACACTGGCAAAATCTGTATAATACATGCAAAGGCCAACACACTTCTGACTCATTGTCTAGAGTCTGGTAAAGCAAGTGACAGCTGGTGGTGTTCTTAATATCAGCATCAGATCCAAGGAAACCAGCTGAAGCATGTAGCTGAGAAAATTCATTACCCATTAAAAAAGTTCAAAGAGTATGTGAGGGAAAGTTACAAAAAGCCTTTGGCTTTTGAACAGTCAGCTCTTTCACAGGAGCTTCAGGAGTTATATAAACTTGTTTAAGAATGCATGCTGAGAATATTTCAGCTAAATGACTCTTAAAAGCTTGGCTTACACGAGGTATGAATTCCAAGCAAATTGACAAAATCCCTTAGCTGAGACAGACAAAGCAAAAGAAAACTCCCTAACCAACCCACAACCAACACCACCCCCCTAAGACTCCTAGAGCTCCAGTACCAGTAGGTGCTTGGAATATATATTTGCTTGTTTTGGTATTGTTTAAATGTTGATTGAAGAGGATGTCTGGAAAGTTTCTGCAGAGCTCAGTCAGAGATAAGCATTTAAACCATGGGATCCCAACATCCTGGTTAGAAGTAGACATTGATTTGGGCTATACCTTGGCAAAATGAATATGGAATGCAACCCTTTCCTGATCACACTTGAAAGAGGAGGCCTATTCCATCAAGGCCTAGGAAATTACACCCTACCTTTTTTTCCCTTGAAATTATGTTGCTAGTGTTGCTCAAGGGTAGAGAGGGTCTACTAGAAAGGTTCACCTAGGGGCTCTGGGGATCCATCTGTCCTTGGGTGTCCAGCTGGAAGACAGCAGCAGACTCACCAGGTTGGTATTGGGACAGTCACAAGTGAGGAGTCATTTGGGGCTGTAAAAGAAACTTTCTGTGCTGGAAGTGGCCAGGGAGCAGTACTTGACAGCAACTTGATTTTAAATGGGTTTTGAATGATTATTGGGCAGCTATTCATAAGAGCAAGTTGGATATTATTACTCAAATGTCAGATAGATTTATAAGATATTAACAAACTATAGCTATCTATTTTGTGGCGTCAATCTTGTGTTAATAGACCACGTTTTTATAATCTGTTTTAAAATGCAGCTTAACCAGAAAAAAATTAATTGGCACCTAGATGCTTGTCTAACATTAATAGAATTGTGCAGAAACAGCTGGATCAAATCTTTGCTAGGGGTTTAATATCAGCTCTTGAAAAGGAAGTTGCTGTAGAGTTATCATATGGGTTGTGGAGCACAGTGGCTTCTGATGGTTCTACTGCTGTTCTTCTAAATGGTCTTCTAGTCCATCATCCTATGCCTTCATAGTTTTTTGGTAGCCCCTTTCCATGCAGCAAAATTTTGAACCTTTTCCTGAATGATGGCCTTTCCTGTTGTTGGTGAGCATAGAATTTTAATGATCTCAGTGTCTTTTTTTCTCCTGTGCTTTGATCACCTGCTGTGTCTTCCAGAAGGGGATCTTCATGCATTGCCAATTGACCAAACATTATCAAGGCATAGTTATATTTTCTATGCTTTACACATGGGAAAACTGAAACATTGACAGCAGAAATGTTGTCTGTGGTGACAAAAAAAGGGTTTGGTCATCTACAGAAATAGAAATCAGCCTTACATCTATCCTGACATTATTATGTGCTGAAAGAGATCGACACTGAGGTCTATTTGTTCTGTGTCCCTAGCAAAGGCAGGAGACCTCTTGCACTGTAACAACTCTATTTTCAGAGGATGCAACTGTCCTCGGTGATTAAAGCCCACAGATGCAGATTACTGTAGTCTGGTATTTTTTATTTTTTTTTGGCCGTGATATTGTGGCTGAATTTACTATCCTGTGCATCTTTTAGATATATATTTTGCTTTTTTAGGTTTTCAGTGTTGGAAACAGACATAGTATGGATGAAAATTGGCAGAAAAACGTGAAAAGCTTCAGGATTTTGAGTCAGGTGGCAGAACATTCGGGAAGCTTCTGGCACACCACAGATGGTCGGTATAAACTGTTGTGGCAGAGCAGCTCTGCCAGGAACCCCATGGAGTTTATTTCTAAAGTAAACTTTTAAAAATACACAGAATATTAAAGCAGGATAAAAAAAATACAATTTGAAATCACTGTTAATATCTTAGCTTATTCTTATGAAGTTCCATATCATCCTCTCCATTTTCCCCCTACCTAGGTATATAAGAGGAGTATCCTGATTTTCCTAATTGCACCTTCTCTGATATTTGTACTTTTTCAAGCAAATCAGGTAGCAAATCAGGTCTGGGGGATGAAGCATAATATTGAACTGAGAGCTGAACTGAGCACTACAATTATAGGTACATTTATATTTACAGAAGAGCCGTGAATAGGATTAAGGAGCAAAAACATAGACTTATAGAATCAACCAGGTTGGAAAAGACCTCCAAGATCAGCAAGTCCAACCCGACCGTGGTCACTAGACCATGGCACTAAGTGCCACATCCAGTCTCAGCTTGAAAACCTCCAGGGATGGGGAATCCACCACCTCCCTGGGCAGCACATTCCAATGCCTCATCACTCTCTCCCTAAAAAAATCTCTCTTTATTGGCTTAGGAACTAAATCAGAGCATTTAATAAATATATAATGACACTTATGTTATTTATGTAGGTATTTATGTGTGAAAATATGTATAGAATACATTTAGATGTTTATATAGAATAAGAATAATATCTTATGCAAGGTAACACATTTTTTAATACATTAAATAGTCCTGTGATTTGAATTTTCTATAAAGTGTGAACATTTTGGCAGAGGATTGGGACTAGGAGTGGATGAGTCTGAAACTGAAACTCAAACAGTAATTCTTTTCCTCCTTGTTGATGATTTTTTTGAGGCTTGACTTTTTTTTTTTAAAGGAAGGAGAAAATGTTCTTAGAGAAGAATAATTTTCAGCTGAAAATTTCCCAGGCTCACAGATCAAATTGGATTAACACAAAGTTTGGAAAATCAATTAAGATTTTTGTAAGAATATTGTCCAAATTTCAGAATTTCTTGGAATCGTGGTCCATGGTGCTTGGCAAATCTTAGCTGCCAACTGATATTTCAAGAAGAAATCTATTTCCATAAAGTTAGTGTTAGATTCTTAATCACTTCTTTTACTTCCCTTATTAGCTAGAGAAGTCAACATTTAGAAATGTCAGTCAAAATGTATATTTTAAAACTGATCAAGGGATTCCAAGATGTGACTCATCTCTTAAAATGATTCCATTGTAAACTACAGCAAAAAGTGTAAATACTGTTTTAGCTAGTTTAGATTCCAGCTAAAACTTTCTGTCTCTAAGCAGGTCTTAATATCAAGTTCAAAATAGATTTGTTGCCATCTTATTTACCAGTAAGAGATATCCTCTAAGATAACACCAGATCTTCTCCACCTTCAAGTCCCAAACACTGAATATATTTTTCTGTGACATTTTGATGTGAAGTTTTACTCAAGATTTCATTAAACTAGGTCATAAAGGAGGACAAACTGAGGTTATCTGGGTGAATTTGATTGTCTCTAAAAGCAATGCATCTGTTGAATTTTCAATGAGTATTTTTGCCCTCTGCACCTCAGCCTTTCAATCTGCTGAAAGAACTTATTATTTCTTTCAGGTGCAATCCCTGTGAAGTTAGTAGCAAAATTCCATGGGATGGAGGTTAGGCTTTTTGGGTCACTGAGTAAGGATCTGTACTGGGAATTAAATTATAGGCTGAACAGAATAGTTTGAAATTGAACTATGCCCAATGTTGTTACTTTCTATTTGCTAAATCTTTTCTCTCCCTTCTCCATGTTTGAAAGAAAGCAAGGAAACCCTTTTCTAGGCTAAGGCAGAGAACAGAACCTGGAATTGCCAGATGAATGGATGCAAAGAAGCCAAAGATAAAGCTTGGAATATGGGAAAGATGCATTAGTAAGATTATGAGTTCAGCCTGAGGAAAAACTTAGCTGGTTACTAATAACACACATGTAGCAGTAGTCTCATGTCTTTTACATGGGAATGAATGTTGTGCCATACATACCTTGTCATTTTTGTGTTGCAGAATGGAACTGCTTTGGGAAAGCACACAAACACTGTTGTACAGCTACAATAACCTATTCTTGTTACATAATTAGGTGTAACCATCCAATGATTTACTGTGATGTGCCATTTGTGGTGAATCTGTATTTGAAGTCTTTTTTTTTTTTTTTTAATGTGCCAGCCTCAAGACTGTTAGTCTGGTGTGTTATTTGGTTGTTGTACCTTTCTACTTCCATAGCAACAATTTAGCTATTCTAAGCATGTAATAATTGTGAGAAAATCAAATTCCGTCTGTTTTTGCAAAATGAAGTCTGAATAAACCTTTACTGGTTAAGCATCACTTATTTCCTCTCCTCAAGCTCTGCCAGGGGAGGATTAGGTTGGATGTTAGGAAGAGATTTTTGACAGAGAGAGTGCTCAGGCATTGGAATGTGCTGCCCAGGGAGGTGGTGGATTCCCCATCCCTGGAGGTTTTCAAGCTGAGACTGGATGTGGCACTTAGTGCCATGGTCTAGTGACCACGGTAGGGTTGGACTTGGTGATCTTGGAGGTCTTTTCCAACCTGGTTGATTCTATGATTCCTAAGCTGGGTAAGCAAAGTGGTGTCTGTTGGTGCTGCACAAAGTAAACAAAATGCTCTGCTAGTGAGATGTGTACATGGTCACTCAGTGCCAGAGCTCATGAATGCTGCAGAACTGAGGTCACCATTGGAATGAGAGGGTTCTGTAAGCACAAGCAAGGCCATCACCACAGATTCAGGTTCTAACCCTCATGCTCTACAGTAATATCACTGAACAGTAAATCTATTTAAGTCTCAATTTGAAGAATGTTTTAGGAAAGCATCAAAGTAAAAGTTTCATCATTGGGAAAACTGGCAAAATGTAATGCCAGCATCTT